>NC_132878.1:9376809-9456809 GCF_030463535.1 Salminus brasiliensis | reverse complement strand
ACACACACGCACAGACACAGACACAGACACAGACACACGCCTAATCGTAGTCCACAAAAGGCCCTCTCAGTGAACTCAGCAAAGTGAGGAGCCAGGTTAGCACCTCTGCTGTTGACCTTGAGCCGTTGCTGTGTTTGAGCACACCGGGGCCGTGTCTGGAGGAAGCTGTGCTCCATTTAGGGCCTGGTGTGTATTACACCGGGGCCGTGATTCTCCTGGGGTAACTTACACTGCTGTTGTTGGATTTGGGTGGGCCTTGGCTGGTGGAAAAACAGCTCCAGAAATGTATCTCCCATGACAGAGCACATTTGGTTAGGAACGGGAAGCACGCAGAACAGACGGTTTGAATTCTACAGACTGAGGGTGAGACTCCATCCAGATCACACCCCGAACACATGCACTCCAGCTACAATTTTAGACACGCCTGCTTATAGAAGGCTCTTCCTTATTTATTCCCCTACATATCAGAGTGATAGCAGGGATGCACAGATCCAGCACTGTTGAATCACTGATTTTCTCTGTTCATACTGATCTGTTATCTGACCTCAGGGTATCAGACGATACAGAGTATTGATCCGATACCAATGTTCAGCTAAGGGGCTCAAATTTTTCAACCATTAGGATAGCATTGTTTATCTGTCAAGGGGTGGATCTGCATTAGGTGTTAAAGGCAGGGAAAACGGGCAAGCATGAGCATCTGAGCCACACTTACAAGGGCCAAACTGTGATGGCCGGACGACTGGGTCAGAGCATCTCCAAAACGTCAGACAGGTTCCCGGTATGCAGTGGTCAGCACCTGCCCAAACTGTTCAAGAAAGGACAACCAGTGAACCAGCGACAAGGTCATGGGTGCCCAAGGCTCACTGATGTGATTCATGGAGGCCTGACCTCACAACTTACAAGACTTAATGGACCTGCTGCTAATATCTTGGTGCTGGACACCACGGGGTATCTTTAGAGGTCTTTGAAGCATCTCTTCTGTCAGACAAATGACTAGAAATGCTTTAGGACCCTGAGTGGCCTCTTAATATACCTTTAACTACTATCTACTGATAATGCCTTACTGATGTACTGAGACATGGAATAGGCAATTACCCAACCTACTCATAGTACTCTCCTCCACACTGAGAGGGTAAGAACTGACCCATGCCTCGTCCAACACATGCACAACCAGCCACCGCCTCTTTTTAAACTGAAGATGCAACATCATCGGGCAACCAGAGAGCCAGGAGAAAAGAGCCAGGTACCCAGCTGTGGTGAATCAGCTAGCAGACGCCCGTGCCGGCCAGCATCACGATTATGTTATGTGGGACAGATAGAGCCATCTACCCACCAGGAGAGAGCAAGGCCGATTGTGCTCTCTCAGGCTCCGGCTTCTGATGGCAGGCAGCATGATCAGGGATTTGGACTGGCAATCCCATGAATAGGAACAGAAGTCATGTCATTTGCTAATACTAAATGCTTACCAGTCCAAACACACTTATTCTGCTAGCCTAACTTTGCTAACAAACACTGGCATGTCACCAATCTCATCTATGTAAATGCATTAAAATGTTTATTAACATTTAAATTGTAGTTATGTAAGTTTAGTTATGTCGAAGGCCTTTACTAGATTTTGGAGCCTTGCTGTGAGGATTTGGTTGCATTCAGTAACAAGTGAGTATGTTAGTGAGGTCAGGAGAAGGTCAGGATCATGCCCAATTAAACTGTGTGTATTGGATAGAGCACCATCCATCATTCCAGAGAACACTGCTCAGTTCCACAGCTCCACAGTTCAATGCTAGGGGGCTTTACATGTCTTGGTTGATTGGCTGCATCTGGGGTCAGTGATGGATCATGTTAATCTGATATTTCATATTGCAATTAACCAAATAAATACTAACACAAAGAAAAATATATGCCATCATATCAATGCTGGTATAGATAACTTATCATCAAACAGCCCTCCACAAGTATTGGCACCCCTGGATAAGATGTTTAAAGCCTTAAAATAAATTGTAGAATAATTTATCCTTAAACTCAAGTGAATGAAGACAATTAATAAAAAATAATACATAATAAATAACTAAGAAAAAAATATTTTACATAAAATCACCTGTTCCACAATTATTGGCACCCCTAACGATTCCTAGAACAAAATGTAATTGAAGCATTTCTGTTATTTCTACTGTAGTTTATAGAGTTGATCAGAGTATCTAGGAACATTTAATAAGTAATTCATCACTTCCTGTTTCCATTGGGGTATAAATAAAATATTAAATAATATAAAAATAGTATAAAAATGAATCATCAAGTTTAAACAGTTGTGTAAGTAAGTGCTGTCTTCTTGGCAGAAGGGAGTTCTATAAAGTATTAACATCAGGGGTGCCAATAATTGTGGCACACATTAAGAAATTATTCTTCTACATAAAATCATATTTCCACCGCATAAATGCACTTGAATTAAAGGTTGGATTCTTCTCTTTTTTGCATTGTAGTCCTATCTTATAAATAAAACAAGAATTTATTATTAACCTAAGAACACATCTTAATGAGGGGTGCCAATAATTGTGGAGGGTGTTGTATTTACTTGTTATATTATATATTTTTTAATTTAAAAATGTGAATGCTGAAGTAGCAAAACTGGCTAAAATGGCCATTCCTTTAAGGACCATCTGAGGTCAGCTAATGTGGGATGCGGCTAAACAAGCGACCCTTTAGGGCTCGTTGCTATTTCACCTCTCAGGTCATGGCTACCATGCCATCAGCAGCCAACGCCTGAGAGAGCACAATCAGCCTTGCTCTTTCTCTCTGTGTGTAATGACTTTTTGTCTCCCCGCATCACTTTAGTGTGATGGTGGCCAGCATGGGCATCTGCTAGCTAATGCATCAGAGCTGGTTACCCTGGTTGCCTGGCGATGTTGCATCAGCAGCAGTTCGAAAAGAGGCGGTGGCTGGTTGTGCATTTGTCGGAGAAGTGCTGACTAACTAAAGTGACCCTTTTGGAAGTGGCAGGTCTGGAGCTATGCCTCTGGTGGGAACTCCGGGTAAAGGCCGGAGCCGTACCACACACAGAGAGGCCCGAGAAGATTGCGGCATCGTTTTTCCCGTTCTTACAGCAAATTCTTTGCTAATGGTTAAAGGAGTTGATCTTGCCGGGCCAGGTCGGCGGTTCTCTGCTTATAAATGATACTCGTGCGGTTAATGGAGTGCTAGGTTTGCCAGCGGATTTCAGAGACAGCACAGGAGATTATAATCACGACTGCAAGACTTGAGCACACACACACACACACACACACACACACACACTCACACTCACACTCACACTCACACTCACAGCTGTTTTATATAAACGCTACCATCGCACATTGCTTGGCAGGATGTCAGGTGATATTCTTAGAACATCTGACTCTGATCAGAAAGAGATCCAGTGATAGGCGAGGGCTGCAAATAGAGACGTCTCTTGACTTATTGCTACAGATTTGTGGACGGGGGCTCCGGGATGATACAAAGGCTTGATTACTTAAATAAAAAATATTAATTAGTGTGAAAAAAAACAAAAAAAAAACAAAAAACATTACTTTGGTGGTTCATGCTTATCCAAATAAATGCTAATCAATTTAGCAAGGATTTATACTGCAAAGGTCATGTGACTGCTTGGGAGGGCCGCATCCACTCATATGGCCTAGCTGATATATTTGCTGGGGAGCGGTCCACTCTGTATGCAACTATGGGTTCCCGTCCATCTGCACGAAAGAGGACTCGTCTGCTCATTCCTGCCCGAGACTTCCAGCACAGGCGGGCCAAAAGGGGGGCGAGAAAGGAGCTGGGACTGGCCTGTGTTCTGAAGGTCGAGGAGACTCTAGGGTATAATTTCTGGTCCGCTGAGGTTACAGTGAAAAAGGAAAGACAACTGATGACTCAGGGGAAAAAAACACAGTGGCAGCGAGCACGGCATGTAGGAGATGGAAAACTTAGAACTAGGCCTGCAAAAAAAAAAAAACCTGCGCAGATGCGGACGGCACAGTCCTTCATGAAGAAAAACACATTTAACATCAGTGGAGTAATCAATTACGCTGGCAAAACAGTGTTTCTTCAACGCCACACTTGGGGGTCTTTTCTCAGGGCAGATTGAGGAACTCCTAATGTTGGCCTTGATTTACAAATAACTAGGGCTGACACGTTACCCTTAACTGTAGTTCCTCAATTACAGTTAGAAATCAATCAAAAAGTAGGGTGCTGGGGCTCCGAGGGGCTCAACGGTCTAATGCACTACCACTATGGCCCGGGGGTCACAAGTTCGAACACAGAGCCAGGCCACTTTGCCATCAACAGCTGGCGTCTGAGAGAGCACAACTGGCCCTGCTCTCTCCTGGTGGGTAGATGGTGCTCTTTCCCCTCATCACTTTTAAGTGATCAGATCAGATCTGAAGAGACTCAGCGCTCCTCAGAGCGTGTTGGATGCCCAGCAATGCTGCATTGCCGGCGGTTCGAAAAGAGACGATGTCTGGCTTTAATTGTAATGGATTAACTGGCAGTACCAAACTGGGAGATAAGGGAACAATCTGTCAAACAAAAGATATAAATTAAATAAAAAAGGGTGTTTTCACGCCTACCTTGTTTGGGCCGGACCAAAATAGTAGGTGTGAAAGGTGCTGCAAAGCAACTGCTTCAGAAACGGAGTTGCCAAGACTTCCAGGATCTGTCGGCTTATCTGTTGGCTACAACAATCGCTGCAGGGCGAGCTTGTTCATTAGGCGTATTTGAACTGGTTTTGAGTACTGTGCCTGAAGTTGGTGCTGCTGGTATAAATGCCATCAGATTAGCAAGAACGTGGTAACGAACTGAATCTCTTTATTCAGTTTATTCGAGAAAGGCTACTTGCCGAATTGACCACATGGCAACATCAGACACATGTCTTTCTACAAAGCAGTCAGTGTCACGTATAGTAAGATTCAGCCCACATACGTAGACGTATCATGGAAAGCAAAAATTCTGTGTGAATCCAAGACTAACTAGACCAAACATATACAACGAACACTTTACAGGGCAAATATGAAACACATAGGCTGGGGGTAGGCCCAACATGCACTCTACAGATTACAGAACAGACATCTTCATATCCTCTTCATACAAACAAAGCAGAGCTGCCTTTGGACAGGACCAGCAAGCGCATTTAAACCCAGTGGCCATGTATTCAGCTGGGTCATGATATCTCCATTATAAAACACAAACTAATAGGCCGATTCTCAACATGCACATCGAGCTGATTCAGAAACATTACTTCTACCCTGAGGCACTTTGTGCATCCAGGCCTCTGGCCATTTATGGCTCCAGCAACAAAAAGGCCCCATACATCAGTCCAGTTGGACTATGGCCCTGTTGCGGAGAGAATGGACAGGCTTGATTTGTAGCTTGACCACTGTTTGCTCTCTCGGTAGCCAGGGGAGAAGAGGAGGGGCTCTGGCACAGCATGGCACACCCTTAATGGCTACGATCACTGGGGTTAAGGCCTTAGGGGTGGGGCAGCTCTGGGCCTGGCTGTTTATTTTGAGTGCTCAGAAGGAACGCCCCCACCAGGAGCACATTTGCTTTTATTGTCCGTGTCACTGGCTGATGGATGATGAGCCTCTTGATTGACCTAATGGGACAGTTTAGGGAGTGCTTATTGAAGGCACCACTATCTTGTTTGGGCTGTGAGCGAACTGGCAAGAGGAGAAAGACAATTATTCTAAAAATACATTAACTTTGATAACATCTTACAACATCATGTGCTGTGATAATAAAGTAATATTATGATGATTACCTGACTTTTGAACAGTGTTCAGTATCACAGAAAGCACTGCATGTATAAGATGTGTTGAGTATTGATGTATTACTTATTATAGCCTATCGGCATATGACCAATCACAATACTCACATCTAACGTCTGTGCACAAGTGAATTTCTATTTTCCCAGTATTGCAATAGTTATATACAGTATGTCAGGAAGAACCTCAGAACTACAAATCAAATTATGGGTTGGCAAAAATCTTAATTTGATTTAATAATAATATAATAAAATAATATTGCTATTGCTTTTTTATTCTTATTTTTTGTGTATATAGTGTAAATTATTTATTTACATTATTTTGTAACTGAGTGTCTTGCTATCCCTTTCTGCTGTGACACTGAGAATTTCCCCACTGTGGGACTAATAAAGGATTATCTTATCTTAATATAATACAGTGTTGTCTTCAATAGAGTTGTAAATGTGCCTTCGGTTAATATGTTCACTTTCTGTTTATTAGAGCCTTTAACATTAGACATACAACATACACTACTGTGCAAAAGTCCCCTGTGATTAAGTCCCCTGTAAAATTTACATTTAAAAAGCTGCTGATCTGGGCAGTAAGTGTTTATTTGCTCAGTAAAACACTGATATTAGAATAAACACTAATAACATTTCTACAGAAACTCGTGATTCTCCATCACTGTGTTCATTAAACATCTCCATATTTCTCCTCATGGAGTCTAGTATTATTTATAGTTCTCCTCCAACACCTGGTTTGGTAAATTAGGGCTTAATGATGGTAAATCAAGTGAAGCTGCTGCTGCTGCTGCTGCTGCTGCTGCTGCTGCTGGAGTTGAACACATCCACGCTGTGCTGGTTGGACTGGGGGGCGTCCAGAAAAAAACCTGGAGAAACCGAGCTCTGTTCTTCAGACTAGCTCACTGACAAGATCTCACTACTTTCTTTCTTCCCTGTTCCTTTTTACTGTGTGTATGTTCACCTGCACCTTATTGCTAAAAGAGACATGATTTAAATAATGTGCTTAGGTGCTGAAATCCTCAGTTCTGTATGACAACACCCTCAGTCAGCAATTGTAGTAAAAAAATTTTACACTTTTTAAGAACTATTGTAATTATATTTATTCATTAAAATATGTATATTATTTTATTCACATCGTTTTTCTAACTGTTTCTCATAGTTTTTTATTTGTGCTGCTATTTTTAGTATTTTTAGAATTGCTGAATTTTAGATTTGCTTTTTTTTAGGGTTTTTTATGTTGTTTATTTTCTCTCCTTGCATTTTATAGAAGTACACTATTTTAAACAAAAGCTGGCCTTTATATTGTACCTCTAGGCATTAGCTAACAAACTAGCCGCAAGCTAATATGTCAACTAGTCACAATATGGTACAATGTGATTCGCTGGGATTCAATTCAGTACATTTCTATATGATGCATTGTTACATACCTGCTACGACACAATAACAGCCTACACTCAATTTAGGTCAGTATAGGTTTCTCGTATTGTAAATTCAAGCTAATCTAATCAAATGTCTTATTGTCTTATGTTATTTAAAATCTAGTATCTGCCACTGAAATCATAAAGTATAACATAAAGAAACAGAACATTAATTAACAACGTTTTAATGATCTCATTTATCCCTAAATTCCTTAGCATGGTTAGACAGCTGATACTCTATAAAAACTACACTACAAACCCAGGATTATAGCTTATTCTTCTGCTGATATTTCTCTCTTATGCTCCGAAAAGGCCCATAATATAAACGTATGTTAGCAAATCATTATGGAACGTTTTATATGAGATTTTACACAGAAACACTAAGCGCTATGTTACAGTCTATGGAACAACATATAAACTGTCTGGTAACAGTAAACCAATTCCAGTGGCCTTGACTGTCTACTACTAGAGAGTTCAATGACCTGGCTGATGGAGAAACTTCCCAAGCACAGACACATGCTCCGCAGTACTTACTTGTTCTCGATAATGGTGACCTGGCTGGCTGGTATTCCCAAAACTGCACAGCTGGCAAGGAGCTCCTCTCGACGCTCGGCACCTTGGTTGTAGTAATTCCCTGAATATGAACATTTTGAGGAGAGTTATTAACAAGATAGATTAGACCTGATGTTCTGACCACATATTCAGACTCTATTCCTCAATGTAGAGGAAGTAACTGTGATGTACAGTCGTGGGAAAAAAATAAGACACCCCAATGATTTCGAGACCTTTTTAAGGGCGTTTTCACACCTGCACTTTTTAGTCCGGTTCATTTGGACCCTTGGTGCGAATACTTTGTGTATTACACTCTGACGTGGACCAAACCAACTACACAAGACCCTTGAGAGGAGGTGGTCTTGATTCAGTCCCAAACGAAAGAACGTTATCTGATCTCGATCCGACCCCGCAATCAGGTGTGCTCCTAATCAATTTAGAGTTAAACGGCTCCCGAGGACAGGTGTTCACCTGCTATACTGCCCAGATGATTAACCTACTACAGCTATAAACAGACGCCATCTCTGCCGTTGCTCCATGTGAAACTGCACAGAAATCTGCACCAGTCCAGAACTCAGGACCTTCTTACTGTATTTACTGTCTGGCTCCCAGTCCAGACAGGTCTGACCAATAACCAGAGAGAATGTGATTCTCACGTGGTTTGTTGTGACGCATTTTGGTGCGCTTGGATTTTTGCCTGTGTGAAAATAAAACACTTTAAGTATACACACTCGTTAACAGATTCTCACCAGAGCAAACCAACTGTAGGTGTGAAAACGCCCAAAATCCCTTCCCAGACTCATCTTCATCTACAACCTTATTTCGGAAGGCCTCAGAGAACTCTCGCTTCAACTTCAGAATAGGTTTCTATTTATCGGCTATTTATTGGCAATACTTCTCTACAAGGACAAGACAAGCGGTGTGTGTGTGTGTGTGTGTGTGTGTGCATGCAATTGCACAACAATGGGTGCAACTTAAAGTAGCTGAATGCATTCATTAGTAGGGGTGTCCACAAACATTTGGACATATAGTGTCTCTACCAGAGGCAGAGGGTAACTGCCCAATGTCAATTTGACTCCAATCTCGGATCCCTTGGAGTGCATTATTAACATCAACATTAATATCTGGTGACTTCTGAATATCTGGTGAAAATCCTGGACTTTTTAAAACTGCACAAAATGATTGCAAGGTCAGTTTTTGCAGCCCTCATGATAATGTGGCCAAAAATGAATGGAAGCTAGTAGTTTGCATGACGTCAAGTGACGAATGCTGTTCAGTGGCACCTTACAGTCATTCACTGTTACCTACAACATCAGCATTACTGACTGAACCTTTAATATTCAATCAGACACACAAGACACATATTGACCATTTGCGTTGGACACAGATGGAATTTGGCCTCTGCATTGTAACCCATCCGTGCAGTGAATACACACGCACACACACACTTTCATACTAGAGCTCAAACATGCTATGGTCTGCTGTGAACAGGGCAGGGAGGGTGAAGGGCCTTGCTCCTGGCAGCTTGCCGAGCCTGGGTATGGAAGCCACAGCCCTGCAATGAATAGCCCGGTGCTCTAATCACTCTCTAAGCCACCTCCAACTACCCCATAACAATTAAATACCATCTCAATCACTGATACTTTGATACATGGACAATCTCAACCTCATGACACTGCATTTCACTAATATCTCCTAACCTTGTGAATTTGGCAAGATGTAGCCTTTGGTCTGCTGTTATGGTCACATGAGTGGGTACAAAGCTTTAAAAGTAGCTTTAAATGCTTAATGATCTCATTCATATGTAAAATAACTTGGCATGGCCGGACAGCTGTGTGGTCAATGTGGCTGTAGGACCTCAATAGAGCGGACAGAGAGGACAGGGAGAAAAGGGAGAGGAGTGAACCTTATGGATGACCTGGATTTCTGCACTTTGCCTCGTTGCTAATAAATATTAAATATTATAATTTTATATAAGCTCAGTCTTTGTGCATCATTAAGGATGTAAACATTGCCTTGACATAATTAAAACAGAATTATTGCCAATACTACTACTACTACTACTAATAATAATAAAAATAATATTATTATTAATAATAACGATACTAATGATAATAATAATAAAAATAATAGTATTATTAATAATAACGATACTAATGATAATAATAATAATAATAATAGTATCATTAATAATAACCATACTAATGATGATAATAATAATAATAATAATAGTATCATTAATAATAACCATACTAATGATGATGATAATAATAATAATAGTATCATTAATAATAACCATACTAATGATAATAATAATAATAGTATCATTAATAATAACCATACTAATGATAATAATAACAATAATAATAATAGTATCATTAATAATAACCATACTAATGATAATAATAACAATAATAATAATAGTATCATTAATAATAACCATACTAATGATAATAATAATAATAGTATCATTAATAATAACCATACTAATGATAATAATAATAATAATAGTATCATTAATAATAACCATACTAATGATGATAATAATAATAATAATAATAATAGTATCATTAATAATAACCATACTAATGATGATGATAATAATAATAATAGTATCATTAATAATAACCATACTAATGATAATAATAATAATAGTATCATTAATAATAACCATACTAATGATAATAATAATAATAGTATCATTAATAATAACGATACTAATGATAATAATATTAATAATAATAATAATATTAATAATAATAATAATATTAATGATAATAATAATAATAGTATCATTAATAATAATAATATTAATAATAATAATAATAACACCTCCCCCATTAAAGAGCCAGCAGCTGTGCCAGTATCACAGTATACTGGTTCAGTGCTGTCTCGGCCAGTGCCGCTGGGCAGGACAGAGGAAATGCTTTTGGGTGAAATCCTCGAGCAGCTTTAGACGTAGTTACCTGAAGACAGGCACAGCAAGCGGACAGACGCGTCCGACTGGGCGAGTTTTAAAACCGAGGGGGCGAAAAACATGCACTCGTCGTCGGGATGCGCGGTCACGAGAAGCGCGCGAACCCCGCCGCAGTCGAGCGGGTGATCATCTCCGGACCTCCGGAAACTGGTCGACACGTCTGCAGCTTTATAAGCGCCCAGAGAGCTAAAACCCCGAGTCCGTCTGACTCTGTTATAGATCAACTTTACAGAAATAAAGTAACCAAGGCAACACACCGCCACACACAGCAAAACAAGCATCTCTACCGCTTCGCAAAACAAACCGGGCGGGAACCTCGCCCTGGTACTAAAAGGTTCCCGCTGCATTTCTCATACGATACGGCTTGTTCCTTGTTGTCAAACAGAAAGTAAAGAAAATTAGAAAATAAAAGAAACTGCGCAGCTTTTCTGATATTTACGGAGTGTTGTCATATTTCACGCTGTAAACCATTCCATTCAGTTATCTAACGGGAGGGGACGATTTATTGAGTTGAGTATTGAGGAAATTAATTATTAAATTGTGAGAAATCGTGATTTATTAAATTGATTAAATCATTTGTTCAATTAAAAAAATGAACAACAGATACAATGCTTTAACTCTGTATAGTTAGATTAAGGAAACGATTTAATAAATGGAAGAAACCGATTGTTTCGAGGGAAGGATTTGTTAAATTAATAGAAATATTATTAAAACGAGATACTAGTTTATTAAAACAATAGATCGGACTGTTAAATTGAGGAAATAATTTGCTAAACTGGGGAAAATGGGGACGATATGATAGATAGCTATTAAACTCAGGGAATTATTTATTAATAGAGGGACCGTTTTGTGTTGATTTGGGTCGCTAGATAGCTATATATATATATTTTTTTTTCTACTTTGATATTTTAGCGTCTTAATAAATGAGCATTCATTAAAAGCTACAGCTAGGGGAAGGGAATAGTTTGAAGGTTTTGGGTGGGGAAGGGCTGTAGCAGCGATAGGGCCGCCTGTGGGGGAACTCTTCACGTCACGCCGCGTTATCCTAGCTGGTACACAAAACTCATTACGGTCGGTTTCAGGGACGAGTAGGAAACCCGAGAGCTTGTAAATATAAAACTAGCGGCTGGGTTTAGTTTTTCTAAGACGCATACATCAGCTGGAGACGCCCTGCGTCTGGGGAGACCCTCAAAGTCAGTGTAGCCCTATTGTAGTGGCGGTAGCGCTGCTAGGACAAATAGTACCATAGAGGTTCGATGTGCAGCAGATCTCCGCGTCTGCAACGCTCCGCACACAGTCCGTCATCTGCGGGGAAAATCCCAGCTCTGTCCGCTAAACCCGCGTTTTAGAGCAGCCACCGGGATTTACATGGACATGAGGTGAGTCTGGCTATTTTTCTAGTGTGTTTTGGGAAGAATAAATGCCTACATTGTGGATTTAAACGGCGGTGAACGCAGCGGCGGGTTGAAGTTACGAGGCTCTGTTAGCTTAGCTTAGCGTAGCGTAGTTAGCTTAGCTTAGCGTAGCTGGCTAAAGATGGCGACTCGGTTCGGAAAGCAGAGCTGAAACGTGAAGCTAGGGAGGCCAGCGAGGTGCGTTTCGTTGAACTGATGGTTTAGAAAATGTGCTGACTCTGTGGCGGTGTGCGTGTGTGCGTGTGAAGCGGTTAGACTGAAGGCTGCGTGCCGGGTCGTGTCGTTTTAGGCGCTGGCGCTAGCGCTAGCCGCCGTCCGTTAGCGTGAGCTAGCTAGCATCAGCCGCTACGCTCGCCGCTTCGCAACGTTGGGTGGTAAATAAGGGCAGATGCTGTCATTAATGGGAGCTGGGTGGTTGGCTAGCTCTCCGTTTTGGTGAGTCGAGGCTGTCCAGGTGAGGATGGCCGCAATTGGGGAATAGTTGGCTAGCTAACCCGAGCTACATGGGCTCAGATTAACGGGTTGGTGGATGTCGTGTGCCTCCGCGTTTCGGCTCTGGAGGCTGGCTGCTAACGTTACTTTTTAGGGCAAGCTGTTTTAGCCTAAAAACACACCAGAGACAGAGGTCTTAACTCCAAATTCACCAAATTTAAGATCTCTGTGTTGTATTTTCACTAATAGAAACTCCCACTGCAGGTAGCTATAAGCTTTTCAGTGGTTACTAGCTATCTATCTATCTAATTGTAATGCCAGATCTATATATTAATACACTGAGTCTCTCTTTAACCCAGACAACACATCCTTAATATGAGTTTGACTATTTATTACAGCTGATTTACATATAATATTTACTAGTAGAAATGATGTAGTAGTTCACTGATCTCCTGCAGTCCTGACTGGTAAAGGGATCAGGGCCACAGATCACTAATGCAGTTTTGACTAGCTGTCATGTGCATTTAAATATCTACAATTATAAATATCAAATTATACTTTAAAGATCTGAAACTGTACATGTCTTAAATGCACATGACAGCTAGTCAAAACTGCATTAGTGATCTGTGGCCCTGATCCCTTTACCAGTCAGGACTGCAGGAGATCAGTGAACTACTACACCATTTCTACTAGTAAATATTATATGTAGCTAAATCAGCTGTAATAAATAGTCAAACTCATATTAAGGATGTGTTGTCTGGGTTAAAGAGAGACGTAGTATGTATTAATATGTAGATCTGGCATTACAATTAGATAGATAGATAGCCAGCTAGTCAAAACTGCATTAGTGATCTGTGGCCCTGATCCCTTTACCAGTCAGAACTGCAGGAGATCAGTGAACTACTACATCATTTCTACTAGTAAATATTATATGTAAATCAGCTGTAATAAATAGTCAAACTCATATTAAGGATGTGTTGTCTGAGTTAAAGAGAGACTTAGTATGTATTAATATGTAGATTTGTGTCTAGAGTTAAAATTAATATCTTAAACTTGCCAGTCAGAAATACAGTGAATGTCTGAAATTACAATTTCTACTTGTAAAAATAACAGTAATAACAGTAATGGTAGATATCTGTAACTGGAGTTTTTAACTAGTAAAACAAAAAGTGTTTTTCTTTATATAGTGAATATTAATAGAGAATATTCTATGTAAATGGATGGAAAACATAACTACTCAAAATGACGTTAAGGATCTGTCGTTCTGGTCATGTGACAAGTTTATTAATCTGTAAATCTGACATTTATTACTAGCTGACATTTTATAGAGTTTCTACAGTAAACCTTTACAGGGATCTTGAATTTGAGCTTTTTCTAGTAAAAACCGAGTTACAGCTTGTAACGCTGGTGTCATTTTAGGCTAAAAAAAAACAAACAAAACAAAAACAGCAAAGATCTCATAACATGATAAAGGACTGAAAAATGCTTTCTGTTCAACTGCAAGTGTGTATGTGTGTGTTTTCAGGCCTGTGGTGAAGCCGTTTTAGTCTAAAATGCCATCAGAGATGTCATAATTAAATTTTTACTAGTAAAATTAAATGTTTAAAATGTTTAGGCTTAAAAGTTACATGTTTTTATACTGTACGATCAGATCTGTAGCTCTGTAAAGATCATCCAACTATTCGAACATCTACATGATCTACATGACTCTCATGCACTAATCTATAGTTTTACTGGTAAAGTCAAATTAAGTGGTAAATCTAGAAGTCCACTGATCTTATTCATATTTTGGGTTATATTTATGCTTAATTATGTTTGTTGTATTTGTCTTTGGTTAAATGTTGAGTTTGTGGTGCGGGCCTTTGTTTGGTGTTTGTTGTTTTTATCTTTACAGATGTTGACCAACTTCTTTAGCTTAGTCCAGCAAACCCTGGAGCAAAAAGAGTGTCGGATAGATAGCTGGATAGATGCTGTATTGATCCTGAAGGAAGTGCTGGCAGCGAGTAGCGTGGTACAGCACTGTTAAATACACACTATAAAAGAAAAAAAAAACAAAACACAAACATAACCTAGCCTACAAGGACCTGTGCACATGAGCCTGTTGATGAAGTATCTGGGGATGTGTAAAGAGGTGCGATTACAATAGATGGTAAATAAAGTTACACAGTCGTCTCCTATGCAGATGTTGCATCTCTGCGGTTGCTGTTTTAGTGTTGCACTGGAACTGTGAGTCAAATGGACCTCAGTTTTTTTTGTGTATTGGCCCAGTTTTGGTCATGGTTGCTAAAGCTTTTGATATGAGTGTGTGATAATGGCTAATGAAGAAAGCTGTTGAATCCATGAAGCTATACTATGTGGACGAAAGTATTGAGACACACCTCTTAATAATTGAATCCAGGTCTTTCATTCAGTCCCATTGCCACAGGTGAATACAATCAAGCCCCTAGCCCTGCAGTCTGCCTTTCCACACTAGTGAAAGACTGGGTGTTTCTAAAGAGCTCACTGAACTCCAGCCTGGTTCTGTAACAGGAGCCACCGCTGCAACAACAACAACAAGTCGTCAGCTGGTAAAATTTCCCTCTTCATAGCTCTTCCACCATCAGCCGTGAGTGGTATCATTGAAAAGTGGAGCGTTTAGGAACCACAGCAACTCATCTAGGAAGTGGCAGACCACGTAATGTTGCAGAGTGGGGTCGCTGAGAACTGATCAGAGCATAGTGCAGAAAAGTCTCTCAACGCTCTGCTGACTCCAGACCTGCTGCTGTTAGAGCTGCAAAGGGGGACCAACTCCATATTGATGCATAAGGGTTTAGAATGGGAAGTCATAAAAGTGCATGTAGATGTCCCAATACTTCTGTCCATATTGTGTAGCTCCATCTTTTTTTCAGGTCTGCATTCCTGTACTGATTTTGCTCAGGTCACTGTAACACTGTATGCCTGGTGTCTGCCTTTTATTGACCTTGTAAGATCATGAACCATGGTTGAGTTGCAGGGAATTGGACTTTGGCCAGAATCAATCGACGCTTGAAGAGCGTCTTGGCCAGTCAAACTACTTCTTGTGGGAGTTTACTTTTTAGTTTGATAGATGGCAGTTTGGTTGATCTTTGGTTGTAGAGCCAACTGATTTAACTGAACAACTGTATGGATCATAAAAAAAAACAAAAAAAAAACGCACCAATTATGATACGGTAAAAACATTAGTGAGTATTAACTTCAGAATAACACGAAGCCAATTGAATGTCAACCTATTATGCATATCGTATCTTATTTTGGTCATGTTGTTTTGCTGATTAGTTGATTTTTCTTTTATAAACAGTTTAATTTTGCAAGTGTTGCAGAGTTTTGATGGTTTTTTTTATAATACCTGTAAGATTTAAAGTAACACAATTACTAATTTTTACATGAGCATTTTCCAACTTCTCCTCATGCCTTGGAATTAAACTTTTTTTTTTTGTCTAATGTAGATTAATATGTAAATGACGCAATTCTGATTCTCTTCCCCATTTTCAATTCTGGCTAAAATCACCATTTAATTTCAGTGTAAAGTGATTTATGCTGAATAGTGTTGATGTTTACTCACCAAGCAATTCATTAGGAACACTATTCTAACACTCGGATCTCTCTTTGCTCTTAGAACAGCCTCAATTTTTCATGACATGGACTCCACAAGACTCCTTTGAGATCAGGGTCCATGTGTTTATTATTATTATTATTATTATTATTATTATTATCTAATTTGTGTACCAATTCAGCTGAGCCAATTAACCCACTCACTCTTTAGGACCCCCCCCCCCTGTTAATTGCAATGCTCCCGAAACTATGATGAGGACAAGCAGATGTGAAGTCATCTACCACCTCTTTTCAGACTGCTGAAGTGCAGCAACACTAGGCAACACACAACCACTTACAGTGATGAGGGGAGAGCGCATGGCCAATTATGCTCTCTCCGGCTCCGGCTGCTGAGGCAAAGCAGCATGACCCAGGATTCGAACTTGTGATCCTTGGTCTGCAGATCTGCTGTGAGCCTGAGGTCGTGGTCCATGTTGACATGATTGTGTCACACAATTCCTGTAGATCCTGCGACTCTCCCTTTCTACCAGTGGCTGGAAAAGCCACTGAAGAACCCTGAAGTCATTGTCCTGTCAGTCTGAGGTGGCTTCTGCTATAGGACCTGGCGCATCATGACGCTGGATATACGCATTAGAAGATGGGTAAACAGTGGTCATGAAGGGCTGCACCATGGTCAGCGGCCGTGCTCAATTAGATTGGGACGTTCAAGCAATGGTTAATTGGTAATAACGGCCCAAAATGTGCCAAGACGACATTTCCCACCCCGTGATCACCTGTCTGGCACCCACAATCGAGCCATGCTCAAAATGACCTCAAGATCACATTTTTGTCCCATTCTTAAGGTTGATGTTTTGTTTATTGTTTAAAGGGGGTCTATTTAAAGGGGGTCTGCAATGCTTCATCAACCTCCAGTAAACCCCCCCCAAAAAAAAGTTCAGTAAGAACAAGCATCATCCTTCATGGATGAAAATGCTGCATCACTCGCTGCTAAACCAGTCCTGCCATCTGGAGAGAATGTGCGCGTGTTTAAGGGGTGCAGTGCAATGATTTTTTTATTTATTTATTTATTTAATTTTTTTAGATTTCTCTTTATTGCACATTGCCTTTTTGTTTTTGTTTTTTTTCCCCTCCAAGAGTTTCTTAATCTGCTGGCAGCGGGACTGTGGTAGTTTAACAGGACGTATAATTATTGTGCTGCATCTGTGGCCAGGCAGAGCAGGGAGCATGCAGAAAAGTCCTGCAGGGGCAGGCTGCCACGTTGACTCGCTTGTGTCAACTAATAGACAACGCTGTCCTTTCTGTCTTTGCATAGAAAAACCTTGCTGAGCTCATTATACTAGATGCTGTATTGCTGATTGTGCAGCGGTTTCCTGGGCACTAAGCTTTAACTAGCTCCCTCCCTTTTCAATTTAGTGGACTCCCAATCCCCACCAACTAGCTAGGACTCCCATCACGTGACTCCGCCAATGCTGGGAGGATGACTGCTGGCATATGCTCCCTCCAAGTCGCTTAAAACAGCCAGTGTCTTCCTTTTGAACACATTTTCATTGGGTGGTTGAACACGCTTTGAGGGGAACACTAACCACCAGTTCTGTTATATCAACTGAGAGTCACTCACACTGACTAGCACTGCTCAGAGTGACGGGGAGAGGGAGGCCAACTGAGACTCCAGGCCACGGATTGCTGTAGTGTCACAGAGGTCAATGAACCGACGATCTCCGGTTGAGGCAAAAGGGCTGCACTAGTCCAGAGACCCCGTCGTGCATTAGGGCTGTGTGAATTGGCAAGAACCTGGTAATACGATATACATTATGATACAGTGGTTATGATTCAATATATTGTGATAATTACAATACTGTAAGCAAGGCATCTAAACAAATCTAGAGTCAACCCTGCCCACTTGCTCCACCAACGTAATGCCAGCCACATCTGCCCGCTATATGTCGGGCAAGTCTCGGTGCAGACCTGTCTGACGCTTTAGTGGGGCTGTGTCCCAAACCACACACTTCCACACTACAGTGTTTCAGAACTAGCCGCCGTTAGAGCTGCATTCAATAGTGTAGTTGCCTCGGTAAGTAAAGACCTGTTACTGTGACTTGCACGTTAAATTTGACCATTTTAACGGACGACGTTTATTGAAGAAATTAGAATGTGTTCATTTCCAAGACGTGATTTAATGCTGATATCAGTATAATGATATAATACGACAGGTGTCTTAGATAAAGCTTCTTCCTGATAGTCATTGCATGGATTTTGCCGGACGCCCGTCATGTCCGTACGAACACAAAGCAATCCAGAACTAAAATGTAACAGCGTGCCATTTTCTTTGCTTGGTCCAGACTAAGAAAACCACATTGGTAAAAACATGCCAATGACCACTCAATGAGGTCTGGCCTCTAACGTTAGGCTACATTCGCTAGTCCTTGCAGTCCTGGCTGAGCCACACGGCTTATGGTTTAAGATGTCGTCTTCGGAGCTGTGCCGGAGCTGAAATTCTGTAAGAGGCTCACAGGTGCTGGAGGACATTCAATGATTCGGTGCCCAGCAGGCATTGGACACGCTTTGCCCTTTTGTACTGATCTGTGACCAGTTTATCCTGCCACAGGGCCAGCTCCAGGAATCAGAATAGAAGTGGCAGAATAATTCACAGAACAGCGAAACACAGTTTTTGACCGACACGTAAAAAAGATGAGAAGAAAGATAAGAAGGAAGCTGACCCGAGTGGCGCTAAGTATTTTAATACTGATACCCTGATTTGATGAGGACTCCTAAACCAATGTTTGGAAATGAGATCCCTGTCATATTTACTCAATTCTGTTTTAAAAGAAGTCGTTACATGATCTGGCTGCTGATGCTAATCAGCCAATCGACAGGCTAGATTTTTGGAACATGCGTTCTTATTGGCTCCTGGACACTCTGGAACACTGAATATGTAGATCTTTTAAAGTTGGTGTTGACAAATGGTCTTGATGGTCGGCAGTATTGGGGTCATTTGATAGTGGAAAGACAGTACTGAATTTTGATACCTTTCCCTAGTCTGTACACTGGCCACAAAATGAAGCATATCATTTCTGGGCCAGTGCGATATCATATCAAATATTATATCCAATATCAACTAATCATTTTTTGTTAATTTAATTACTTTTTTTATAGGGGTATAAAGTACAGTACTGAAGTACATGTATATGCATCAGCCATGATCCTAAGTCTGTACAGTGGAATTACCTGTGGCTATGACCTCGCATGTTGCTCCATAACTTGGTAAACTGGATGTTGGTTTATTAAAAAAAAAAATAATAATAAAAAATAAATATATATATATATATATATATATATATATATATATATATATATATATATATATATATATATAAACATAAACATAAACTTGTCTGTTGATTGGCATTCAGGAATGAGAGAATGCCTTGACAGTCCAAGAGAACAAATATCAAAACTTCAATGAAATCAGTGTAAATAGATTTTTTTGTGAAGTGATTTTGGAGCACTGTATCAGTTTATTCATATAAACTGCCAGATATAAATTGTCAAAAGTAAAAAGAAAACAAATCTAATAAAGGTTTCTGTGTGACCGCAATGATATGCTTCAGTGCTGCACCAGGTAAAAAAAAAATAAAATAATTTTTAAGCATTAGGAAGATGTCATTATTAAATTACAATAATGATGATGATAATAATAAATATAAATGCAGTTTTTTTAAGGCAAATAATACATTGACCGCTAATGTCATGCATTTCTAGTCAATTTGGGTAGATTTTATAATAATAATAATAATAATAATAATAATATTATTTTAAATTCTACAAAGTGATAGGTCTTGTGCTTTGTGTCAGTGCATCAAAAAGTCATGAAACATATCTCCACCAATGTAATGCCATCCACATCTGCCCGCTATAACTCCGGCAAGTCTCGGTGCAGACCTGCCCACGTTTCTGTGCTTTAACAATTTCTGTCTGACGGTTTAGTTTAGCGGGGCTGTGTCCCAAACCACACAGTCATACGTTGTTAAAATGTCCTCAATTATTATGATTGTTGTGCCTTGTTGACAAGAACCTGACGATACAGTGGGTATTGCGATACAGGGGTTATGATTCAGTATATTCTGATGCATTGTGATATTGAGGGCAAGGCCATATGTTTAAAGCATAAAATGGCAGGCGCCATTTTTGTAATTCCTCCCTGCAGTGGCGTCTGAATGACATCAGTGCAGCAGATGTTTCTGACAAATCCTCGATTTTTGCAGGATGGAGGAATGCCATGCTCGCAGTTGACACCCTGCACCCTTCCAGTCTCTGTTCCTTTTCGTATGTTTCTCTTCACACTTCTCTCTCTCTCTCTCTCATTCAGACTCTGCGCGTGAGGCTGGCGCTGGCGCTGTAGCTCGTGTTACCGCCTCGTCTGCTGGGCAGGATATGAATGACTTGGAGAATAGGTTTGAGGTAAAGAGATGGAATAAATAGAAGGCTGCTGTAGGATGGAGTGGACTAAGGCTGGAGGGGGTGTACTGACTGACGGACGGACGGACGGATAGACGGATGGATGAAGGGATTTGAAGTCGTAGATTATAGTGTAAGAGAATACCGCGTCTTGGTTTGTTGTTTTGGAAAGGGCCCATGTGCAGAGCCTCTGGTGCTGAGTCTGCAAAAAAAGAAGGACCATGTTTAGCGTGGTCATAAGAGCGCGAGGAAGACGGCAGTTTCTTGGGTTGAGTGTTCAGTCGGAAGTGGCGTAATATTGGCGAGAACCCCCTGCATGTGTCTGGCGAACAAAGCTGGTGAGGTTTCAGTGTCTTTTGAAAGTGTGTGTGTGTGTGTGTGTGTGTGTGTGTGTGTGTGTGTGTGTGTGTGTGTGTGTGTGTGTGTGTGCGTGCAGTGAGGGATGTTAAACCTCCAATTTCGTCTATTCGTTTTGAAACTGGCAAACAAACTAGCATCTGGTGTTTTTAGTGGTTGGATAGGTTTGGTGAAATTTGGGTGGTTAAGAGTAATTATACACACTGTGTGTCCAAATGTTTGTGGACACCCTTTCTAATGAAGGCATTCCGCTACTTTAAGTTGCACCCATTGACACGTGCAAATGCACACACACACATACAGCTTGTTTAGTCCCTGTAGAGAAGCACTGTCAGTAGAGTAGGACTCTCTGGAGCAGATAAACATGAACCTATTGGCACCATGCCTTATGCCGGTGTCGTGACCCATCCTATCCCCCTGGTCACATCCTATCCCCCTGGTCACATCCTATCCCCCTGGTCACATCCTATCCCCCTGGTCACATCCTATCCCCCTGGTCACATCCTATCCCCCTCTGAAGTCATCTTACAGAAGGACCATTGAGAACCCACTATGCTAACATGCTATTGGTTGGCCAGCCGAGTTGCCCCACCTTCTCAGTGTGTTGTGATAAAAAAACTTTCTTATTTTATTTGAATCCCAATAATCTGCTGTTTTTGCACAAGGTTAGCTTGATAGCGGATCGCAAGTGCATGATAGCTAGCTTTATTTGTTGGTATGAGCTTTATATGCCAGCGTAGCAACAACAATATAATATTGTTGAGCTTGCTAATAAGTGATTCACTTTAAATAACTAAAGTTAAATAGCAATGCTGTATCCAGATAAAAACTTCTCAATAAGGATCAGTAAATATCTTTAGATACATTTTAATCTGGCATTTAAGATTAATCACGTGTGCGATTGTAACCAGTGAAGCTGTGGAACTGTGTTCTTTGGAATGATGGATGGCACTCCAGCGGCACTTTTGGGATGAGGTGGGGTGGTGATTATCCAACATCCCGACCCTCACTAACACACTTTCTTGTTACTGAATGCAATCAAGTCCTCACAGCAATGCTTTTGGACAGTAGAGACAGTTATTCCAACAAAGACATTATAAGCTATTTTTAATGCCCTTGACTTCAGAAAAAAAACCTGAATGTGTCCCAATACTTTTGTCCATATAGTGCATCTTTTTTTCCTTATATCCCAGTATCATGGTATGAGATGGGGAGGTGTGCTCTTAACGTGTGATTGGTTGATTTACGTCGCTCGATTGATTTGGGTGATTTTTGCTTGCTTAAAAATGATTGAAGCTGGTCTTTTATCCATTACCCTGTTTACACCTGGTCACTTCATGCATCTTGACTGAGGATGAGGATTATATCTGGATCCACAGTCCAATCCACATAAAACTGCAAACTAACGTACCCAGGACACATTTAAACCAGATCCAAATCCCATCACTCAGACCACTTCAGAAAGTGAAACAGTAGTAATAATTACTGTGAGCGTATTTGCATATCCTGTCTCACAGAGCAATCGAGTTTCAGTCTGACTAACCGGAGACGCATTTGACTATCAAGTGTAAATGCATGTGGTTTAAATCTTCTCTGCATGCAGTCCAGATACTACTCTCATGAAGTGACCAGGTGCTAATTGGCGGGGCGAGGGGACAGGGGGCAGTCTGGCTACAGAACAGACTGATGGAGAATCCCTCTTCTCCCTTCCATGGGGTTGTCACGATACCAGAATTTAGACTTCGGTAATGATACCAAGTGTAGTTTCGCAATTCTCAGTCACAGTGTTTGTTGGACCGAACAGACCTTAGGTTTTAGTTTAGTACAATTCCAACATAATAAACTAATTAGTTAATTATGTATTAGCCTCCTATGTTCTGAAATGGCGTTTTTTTTTTTTTTTTTGGCCAAGACAGAGTTGGATTGACCTAGGAAGCACGTCATTTTATATAGTATACATACTAGAGGTGGGCGATATGGTAAAAAATATTATCACAATATTTTCAAAGACATTTTTCACGATACACAATATTTTCTGCGCCATTCATGATCGCAGACGAAATGCATTAGTGGACAAAGATTCTTAAAAGGTACTATTCAGATACTCTCCTGTACTGAGTACAGTGAGTTTTATTACAAATCTGCTGCTCTTCATGTAATTAAACTAGACTGATTACAAGCACTGATGATATCTTCGATTCTCTTAGAAAAGCGTATTGTGTGTCACAAATACAAACTTATTACGATACGATAAAATATTGTCATTGCCCAGCTCTAATACATATTGCATACATATTTAATGTCCGTACCTCATAGTAAGTTGCCTGAAGGGGTGTAGCACTGACTGTGTTTTCAGCTGTTTACACTGACATGTAAGTAGAGGTGGGCTGATATGGTAAAAGTATTGTATCGCATTATTTAAAGACATTTCACAATATACAATATTTATTGCAATCCACATGATCATAGACAAAATGCTCTAGTAGTGACAGTCTTAAAAACTGCTGTTCAAAAACTTACAGTGAATTTTATTGTGAAATGTGCCGTTGATCCGTGTACTGTAAGCACTGAACTGTGTTCTTGATGTGCTTAGAAAAGAATGTTGTGTATCACGATAAGATTCATCGCAATACAATATATTATGGTCATGTCCAGAAAGGTGAAAGGTGCCAGACCACAGGGCGAAAATTCGTTCAGACCAGAAGAGGTGATCTTGGTTCAGATGCTTTTATAAATAAATACATTCGTTTATTTGGGGAGATTATTTTCGGATCAATTACAAGAAGTTAAGACTGGCCATCAGACCGGTGTTGTGAGCGTGTCACGCTGTGGTATGGGCACAACAGAGTATGCTCGCGATTCCTGCATCTTCTGTAGCTGTAGATTATTGATAAACTGTAACCCTTATTGATAAACAACAGTAAAAGGAATCCGATGGTAATCTGTTTACGCTCGTTCTCCTGTGTGACACACGTGCACTCAAAGGTAGTCATACTCTGGTAGGGAGGCAGAATTAGGCGCAGCACCTGAAAAGGTAACTTGCGGAATTGCCAAAAACGCCAGTGTGAGATGCCTGCCCTTCTAAAAAACTGATCAGTGGCAAGTTTAGGGAGAATGCAATCAAATCCTCACAGCAATGCTTCCGGACAGTAGAGACAGTTATTCCAACAAAGGCATTATAAGCTATGTTTAATGCCCTTGATTTCAGAAAAAAAACCTGAATGAGCAGGTGTCCCAATACTTTTGTCCATATAGTGCATCTCTTTTTCCTTATATTCCAGGATCACGGTATCAGATGGGGAGGTGTGCTCTTAACGTGTGATTGGTTCATTTACGTCGCTCGTATGATTTGGGTTATTTTTGCTTGCTTAAAAATGATTGAAGCTGGTCTTTTATCCATTACCCTGTTTACACCTGGTCACTTCATGCGAGAAGCAGCCTGTGCAGGTGATGACCGGACATGGCGGCGCTCTTTAGGTCGCTCGCTGAACTGCAGTGTGAAATTAAAGCTGAGCATAGTAATAAGATTAAGATTTGCAATATTTTGAGGCAAATAAAAGTAAATGATGATATTCCACCAATAAATAAATCGTAGAAGCTACATTAGATTTGTATGGGATTTTCCTTACCAACTGTGAAGTTCTATTGATTGGTGTGATTTTCTGTTTGTTCCCTAAATAGTATGCCAAAGTGAACATGACGTTAAAAGAAAGTGTGTTACCAAGAAGAAAATCTACTATATGGAGTCTAGTGTTTATCTCTTATACAGATTATTAAAAATAACTAATATATATATATATTGCTGTCTGTCAATATCACGGTTTTACAACTAGGCTGCTGTAGCCAGCTCAACTAGTGCTACAGAACACTCCAGGCAGCAGCTTTCGTGCGTTGTGAATCATAAACCTCTCAGGACTTGCGATGTCATGGAAAGATCAGTCAGCTAGGGAAGCTCAAAGCCCTTTGGCGCATATCAGTGTGCTAATGCCTCTCTCTCTCTTTCTCTCTCTTTTCAGGTACATCGGCAGTGCCGCTATGCTGGTGTTGCGCCCGTAAGTGAGCCTCCGTGCTACAGGCTCCAGGCCTTCAGGCTCTAGGCCCAGTCTGAGCCTCCAGCAGCAGCAGCAGCAGCATGTCCAGCTCTGGCTTCCCCCCCAGCCAGGGGAGCTTCAGCAGCGAGCAGAGCCGCTACCCACCCCACTCAGTCCAGTACACCTTCAGCCCTGTGCGCCATCCATCGGTACGCACTGCTAGTGTTGTCTTTCTGTTGGAATAAGGGAATGCCCTAGACTGCACCATCAGAGTTCTGTTGAGAGGTTTCTGTTTACTTACCATATTGAGGAATTTGGAGGTGGTGTTAGTGATGGATCAGCACGTAAAGCTTTCAGTGCTGTTCACATTTATATTCGGGGTGGTGATCATACAACATCCTGACCTCACTAATGCTTTTGGTACTAAATGCTGAAATCAAATCTTCACAACAATGCTCCTTCAAAATGTAGTAGAAAGCCTTATTTGGGCAATAGACAGTTACTTCAACAACAGCAGGATACTGCTTTTATTACTTTATTTATTACTTTTTTTATTATTATTATTTTATTTTATTTTTTTTAATTCCCCTAATTTGAGAGGAAACAATGAATGACCAGGTGTCCCAATACTTTTGTCCAAGTAGCGTACATTCTCTCTGGTTGTTAGATAAAAGCACTGATGCTTCTGACTTCCTTTCAAGCTATAGATCAGTTTGGTTAGCTGTAGTAGTGGATTCCTCAAGGCTACAGAATCAGACTCCAACTGACCCTAGCTGTGCTCTCTCTCTCTTTTTTGCTTGTTTCCTGTTGCTGTGAACATGTAGGCGATGTTGAGGAAGAGTTGTTTAGAAGCCATTAGAGGTAAGAGGTCTAGGGTCTGTGTCATGAAGTAGTTCTGCTTGGTCAGTTCTTGCCTACATTTCAGCGTCGCTAAACCAAATAGGGTTCAACGAATGTTACAGCTTTGTTTAGTTTGGATATTGAAGGTGTGGAAGGATTCATTCTTCTAGTGCCATCATTTATAGTAGTTGGTGCCTTTTCTGCAGTTTCCAAAAACGTGGCCTTGAATTTTCTGTGGTAGTGTAAGCTGGTCAAAAGTGAGGCACTTTTGCATGGCCGAAAAATCCAGGGACAGCGATTGTACAGCGTTTTGTTAGACAGGTCTGGGACCCTTCACTGCTATAATGTCTTGGAGTGATTCTTTTACTTTACTAAGTTCCTGTTGAGGAAACTGTGATGTAATGCTGGCTGAGTTATTAGGTTGAGTCTCAGACTCCCTCACTAATGATAGCTTTTTATTGAGAGAGACTGTGGCTTCCCCTGGTCTGTTGGAAATTGTGAAATGACTGTGTCTAGATCTTTAATTAGTCACTGAGACGCAGTCATGGGGATCTCTGAGTGTTTCACTGTGAATCTTTGTCTAGTTTCTGATAGTCTTAAAATGCTTCAGTAGTTTAGTTTTTTTTGTAATGTTTTAGTGTTCAGGTCAATAATCTGTTAACCTGGGCCTGTTTGCACCTGATATTAATATACGGTCTGTGTCCAGAAAGTATCTGGATCTGTCCAGAGGTGGGATATATTAGGCAGACAGTGAACAGTCAGTTCTGGAAGGTGATGAAGGGGTTAAAAGCAGGAAAGATGGTCAACCCAGGAACAGGAGCCAGTCTGTGGTGGCTAGACGACCTGCATCAGGCAGGTCTTGTGGGGTTTTCCCAGTATGCAGTGGTCCGCATTCACTGAAAGTGGCCTAAGAAAGGAAACACCTGTGAACCTGTGACTGGGTAAGCTTGTTGATGTGATTCATGGAGGCCTCTCCTCGCAGCTTACAGGACCTAAAGGATCTGCTGTTAACATGAACTTGGTGCCAGATACCGCAAGACACCTTCAGAGGTCTTGTGGAGCCCATGCCTTGAATTGTCAGATGTGTTGTGGTGGGCCCTACTTGATATTAGGCTGGTGGTATTAATGTTATGCCTGATCAGTCTACATTACCCATGTCCTGGGTGTTTATTTAAAAACAAACCTATGAAAATAATCCCTTAACAGGAAATGCAAGGCTAACTTTGCTAACATGGATCTCATCTTAGTAAATATGTAACTGATTTAAGACCATTTGCTTCTAATTTCCTTAGGAAACAAGTCAAAAAGAACAAAAGAACAGGTAAAACAGCATGGATAGACCTAAATTAATAAACATAGTAAATTGTAGCTTGTTTATCATCTGCATAACGTCCTGCTCTTTGCTGCTGGTTTTAATCAGTTATAATAACCCTAGCTAGAACAGACTGCAAACTCCTCAGTAACCTCTGTAAACTACTCTCCTATACTATAAACGTCTCCTATACTACACTATTCACTACCCACTGTTAACTAGCCAGTACCTCATGGAAACTATTCAGTAACTACTGTGAACAATTTAGTAGTTCACAGTACACAATACGTTAGCAAAAGTAGCACATAACCCCCCCCAGTAAAATCCTACTCTAAATACCCACTGCTTCTAATATACTCAAAGGTTATTACGATATGATTGTCTTATTATGGCCTTATGTATTTGTAGCATGCATTTAGCCAGTCGTTTACATGGTATGCTATTTGTTGTCCTCTGACCCGTACAGAGAATGGTGCTTTGGCCTTCATAAGGTTTTTTTTTTTTTTTTTTTTACCTGCATAAATATGACTAAACTAAACAAATGAATAGGTTCTGTTTGGGGTTTTTCAGAGTATCTCACTTGAACCCTGACAGACGCTTAACCAGGGCATAGGAGACTGGTCTGATCAACTGGCTGAGCAGCTTTTAACGCTCGCCATGAAGGTCGTTTGCAGTTTATTTGCTAAATTTGATTACAGAGTTCGGAGAATGGGAGTTCCACAGGAATGCTGGGCCAGCAGACGGTCGCCCTCTCTATAGTTTGTTCCAGCTTACGGTTGCATGGCATGGTGGCTGGAAAGTGGCAGAGACTCCCATAACCTCTGAATACAAGTCATTTAACCTCGTTCACCCTTGAGGACCTGCATGTGGGTCCACCATTCAATTCCTCACGCTCACAACTACATAATGCACTTGACTGCCCAGTAGTTACTAAATATTTTCCATGAGGTACTGGGTGGTTCATAGTGGGTGGTGAGCGGTTTGAACTAGGTAGTGAATAGTGTAGTGTAGGTTTATAGTAGGTTCTGCATAGTTTATAGTAGGTACTGAGTAGTTCACAGAAAGTACTGAATGGTCTGTTGTAACTATAGAATAGTTTACTGAAGGTACTGAATGATTTACGGAAGTTACTGAGTAGTTCAGATGGTACTGAATAGTATATGATCTCTACCAAGTGTTTTGTGTAAGTTAGCGAATGGTCTATTGTAGCTACTGAATATTTTCAGAAGTAACTGAATAATTTATTAGTTATGACAGTTCACAAAAAGTGCTGAATAAATCACAGAAGGTACTAAATAGTTTGTGGTAGGTCCATAATTTAGTTACACTAGGTACTGAATAGTCTATTGTAGCTACTGAGTAATTCTCAGAAGTTATGGTTCATAGAGTTACAGAATGGTGACTGAATAATTTACTATATAAGTTTTACAAGTTATGCTTTTTAGAATTTACTGCATATAGATTACTGGATTATTTAATCTCTAAACTGAATAGTTCATAAAAAATATATATATTCGTTATAATAGATTCATAACAGATTAATTACTATCCTAATCTAAAGTCAGGCTGTTGTAAAATTCTCGATAAGCACATTTGATTGTACATAATTAATATAAATATTTGGTTATGTTGCTTGGCAACCTTATCCTGCTGTTAACTAACTACATGACATGGCTTGGTTGTTTACAGCTGCTCTTAATGACAAAGTTGAGTAGTTATTGAACCTCTATTTTATTGTAGCAGCTTTATTTGTAAAAGCATTCAGCCGCTCTAGACTGTTCCCTGTAATTTTTACCTGTGGTAAAATTATGTTAATATAAAAAATTAACAAACGCACAATGTCTTATTTATTTCATTAATACGACTTGAGGAATATCTGAGTAAAAGTCTAGAGTTCAAAAGGTTATGACTGGGAACCCCTGTCATTCAGATGTTAGCAATGTCATGCTTCCCTGTTTAGCGTGCTGCTGTGGTAACGGTTGCTAAACCTGTTGTAATGGATTGAAAGTTCGTATGTGTGTGTGTGTGTGTGTGTGTGTGTGTGTGTGTGTGTAAGAGAGAGGTGACTCATTTGTGACTTGTGTTTCAGAGAGTGGACTTCCACTACCGCCTAAAGTAAAGTTGTGTGTGTACGTGTCGCTGTAGTCAGGTGGAGTGTGCGTGCTTTGCTGATATACACACTGCCTCAGGGTTTCAGAATGAACTTTGATGACCTTCACTGAGACGCTGTGCTCTCATGCAGTATCTCTCTCTCTCTCTCTCTCTCTCTCTCTCTCTCTCCCCTACTCTCCTTTCTTTGCAAGTCGTCCAAGCCCTCATCTGTGAGGGCCATTGTTTTTGTTTTGAGAATGGTCTGCTTCCCTTCTGATTGTGCTTTTACGTGTGTGTGTGTAGGAGTTAACAGTTCCAGAATACCGCAATTCTCATCTGCAGGACCAGCAGCAGCGTCGCAGACCCTCGTTGCTCTCAGAATTTCACCCCGGGACTGAGAGGTAATGCCTACAAACACAGGCATGCACCCACATGCACACATCTACAAATACGTCTTCAATGGCCCACCGATTCTATCTGCAGTAATATATCAGGCTGGGATTTGTCGAGGTTTTTGTTCCACACGCTGTGTGTTTTTTGCAGGCCTCCAGAGCGCAGGCATGCCTACGAGCAGCAGTTCCACACAGTGCCAGCGCAGCCTGAGCACGAGGTCATGGAGGCCAAGCGGCCGCGCGTCGAGGGCACTCCTGAGCCCCACATGCCCCGCCCATCACCAGCCGGCATGATTCTGCCACTTCCCCATGCCATACAGGACGGCCTGAGATCCACCGGAGAGGTCAAGAAGGTGAAGAGTGCACACTCATATAGACATGCACATGCTGTCAGTCAGAAGTGTGGCATTTCTAAGGGTGTAAGAGTTGTAAAAAAATAATATTAAGGAAATATATGTTCAACGCATTTTTCCTTTGTCCTGTTGATGCTCCACTAACTGTAATAGTGCAGTTAGCAGAGTGCTGAGCCCAGAGCGGCAGCGATAAATGGGCTTCTTATGTAACTCTGGGGAAGCGACAGGACAACACTCGTGAGACCTGCATAACGCTGCTGAGTCGTATTAGTGTATTAGCCTGTTCAGAAATGCGTGTGTAAAGCGTGTCCTTTAGGGGTGACTCAAAGCACAATTTAAAGTCTCAGACTGTAGGGGGAGCCCAGGAGCAAGAAATACCAATTTTCACGTAATGCTGCTTTAAAGTGCAAAATGTTACCAATGATCAGTTTTTGGAAACCTTGAAATGATTTTAAAAACAAAACTAAATAATATATATATTTAAGTTGTAGTTTCTTAAATGTGAAACATTACATAGTGTTTGTAGTTGAGCTTTAATAGTGCTATACAGGGAGGTTCAGATTTTTTGATTGTCTATAGCTATTTTGCACAAGGACATGCTCTTAACTTACTCTAATAATGTATGGGAAAAAAAGAAACTTTTATTTTTCTATGCCAGACCAGAACTGTTTAGTGTAGAATTGTTTAAAATACTTTGTTTTTCATAATATATTTAGAAATTAAAATGTTTATCTTAAACCACACAGAACCTAAAAGTATGTCACGTTCATGTTTTCACTAATATAAAATAAGATGTTTCAGATTCCAGAGCTGTAGATAATTCCATTGTAATTGAGAGTATGTTGACTAACAACATTTTAAAAGTCCTCATATTTACTCAGTTGTCAATACATTACAGTACAAAATTATTTAATGCTCTTGTTGTGTCAACATTTGAATTTATGATTATTATTATTATACTTTATTTAAAAAAATGTTCTGTGGCATAAAATGACCCCTTATGTTTCATGTAGCATTTCATGTGACTCTACCTGGTAAAGGACTCGAGCCTTCCCTTAGGTCCTTAAGAAGTAGACCACATTTTTTTTTACTAGTTTGTAGATGTGTCATAAACATGGCTTGTGACTAATGCTGCGGTAGCACCATTGGGTGGGATCAGCAGCTGTAGCCAAGTTGACCTGGTGAAGGCTGATGGCTGATGCAGAGATGGCAAGGTTGGTGGCTGGCACGCTAATGCGGCGATAGTGGTGCTGGGCAACTCCGGTGCACTGCTACTGCCACGGTAGCGATGTTGAGTTGACATGCGGTCTCAGTACCAGTATGTCTTCACAGATAATTGTCCATAAATGCCACTGTATTGATGGACAATTTTGTGCAACAATAATTTAAGCAAAGAGACGGAAGTTCAGCTTGGATGATGTTTCCTCTCTGCAGCACATATAGCTTTGTTAGCTTTGTGGCAAAATTTAGTCCTCAGACCGTCCTCAGACCGTCCTCAGACCTCAGTGCCTTAGACCTCAGTGCCTTTTCTAGGTCAGCCTGCTAGGTGGTTCGACAAAAATGCAGGTTCTTTTAAAGGCACCTAAAGAACCATGACAAATCAATCGTTAATGGTCAAAGAACCTTTTTCTGTGTTAAATATTGTAATTTCTGCTTAAGTAGAGTTTATAAAATACTTAACTCTTAGTTTATAAACTAAGAACATCTCTGTGCAAATTATGATTGATTCCATGATAATGTAAAAACACCCATTACATCACATGCTTTTGGGTGTCCTCTCTGTGTGACAGAGAAGCTCATACACAAGGCCACGCTTAATGTAGCTATGGATGACAAACTGCCCCTATTTCTAACGTTTGGCCATTCTTTCTTTCTCTCCTCCTATAGGAGAGTCAGTTCAGTATGAAGATTGAAGCCTCGTCCCCAGGAGGAGGCATGCAGTCCCTGGTGGAGGACCAGGATGCGTCTCCCTCCAAGCTGTCCAAAGAGGAGCTGATCCAGAGCATGGACCGTGTGGACCGAGAGATTGCCAAGGTCGAGCAGCAGATCTTCAAGCTCAAGAAGAAGCAGGTGAGCAGGCCGGGTGTGCTCCTGTTTTAGCCCCTGTCCTCCCTGACTCCGCTGGCAGCAGGAGGTGGTTAAGGACACCTGGCAGCACCGAGGGTTCATCCACGAGCGGCTTTACTGTCCCCACCCAACCCTGAAGAAACAGGCTTGTTGACCTCCCTTGAGAGGATTACATTTAGCGCTAAGCCTTGTGGGCAATGTAGTCGTCCCAGGAGGAGCTTATCACCCATCCCTGTGTGTGTGTGCCCCGATTATTCCAGCTCTGTTGGAAGGCAAACCCAGATGCTGAAACGCCAAAAGCAAATAACTCTAGCATGTACTCATTACACAGTGAAGTGCACAGTGAGGGTTAATGATTGTTGTTGGTTCTCTGTTCATTTATGGAGGCACATACAGGCATTTTCCTATGCTTTATACGTGCACCTTTTGGACCTTTGCACCTTTCATTAGGCATGGAATAACAAGCCAGGGTTTGGCTGGAAAAGAGGGTGTCGTGTGGTTGTGGTTCCCCCCCCTCCTCTCTCCAGTCTATCCCACCCATATCTGTCTTGCCGAAGAGTTTCTCCAGGATCTGTCTCTCTTCTATCTTCATGCATTTTATCTGTGTTACGCATGCTCCAACACACACGCATGCTGAGACTAGACCAGCTCTGTCTATCCAAACACTAAACACTGGAAAGCCCATCAGATCTCAGGGTGGTGGGCCACCACAGAGCTTATTTCTCCTGCTGAAAAGCAGTGAAGCAGTGAGCTCACCTAATGGACACGTAGTCAGAGATTGGACCAAAGTGGACAATTGCTAACAGAGCTCCTCCTAACGTTCCCAGTCTTTTTGGAGCATTTCCATTGGCCCATTTCTCATAAAATGGTAACATAATCAGGTATCACCAAATTCACATTATATCACAATAACAATACATAATACAGAAGATAGACATGTACAGTTTTGTGTGCCGGTGAGTGGTATAAGTGACAGGACTGAGTTGAGTTTTACAGATCATTGTGCACCTGATTTCCATAATAAACATGTTGTAAAGGCCTGTGGTTCACGAACTTGACAGTTATGGCCCATAGAGCCCTTCTAGAGTTGCACTTTATATACACTGTGTTTGTGGACACCCCTTCTAATGAAGCATTCAGGAACTTTAAAGTGGCACACATTGCTGACTCGGGTGTGCAGGTCTGTGCACACAACTTGCCACAGTCCAGTCCCTGTAGCAAATCACTGCCAATAGAATAGGACTCTCTAGAGCACATAAACATGAACCTATTGGCACCATGACTAATTCTAGGTGTGGGCTGTTTCATCCTGTTCTGTTAAGATTTTTGATACTTGCTACTCTTCATGCATGCTTGATGATGATGATGATGGTGGTGGTGGTGGTGATGGTCATGTGTTATGGGTTTATCTGTCTCCCAGCAACAACTGGAGGAGGAAGCAGCTAAGCCTGTGGAGCCGGAAAAGCCAGTATCTCCACCCCCTGTGGAACACAAGCACCGGAGCATCGTTCAGATCATCTACGACGAGAACCGGGTATGAGGTCACAGAGCACACGCACACACGGTCACTCAGTCTTGCGCATTCACAGTTTCACAAGGGCCTCTGAAGCTATGGCCTAGTTTCGCCATTGCTGTTGTTTCTGTTTTTTTCCTCTCTCTCTTCCTGCTCTTTTTATGCAGTGGTAATGTCGTCGGAAAGTACCCGACCACAAGCTGATTTGCTTTAGGTGTGACTTGGTCACAGCTCCACCACATTAGTACTGCTTGAACCCTCTTCCCCAGTCAGTAGCACGCTATGCCACTGAGCTAATTGAAAGCGCGGGCTTTCTTTAGAGGGATGCTTTGTGTTGCAACTTAATGAAATTGGCACAGTTTTTCCACTCACCCTAAAATGTATTTGATGAGTCAAGACTAGTTTGCAACTGTAGTTCTGCAGTAGAGCTACAAGAAGTGAGTAGTGAGAACCTGAAAACGTTGAGTCGAGTTGGACTTACACTGTATGTCTAAATGTTTGTGGATAGGGCTTCTAATGAATGCATTTATCTGGAGCAGGTGAACATGAACCTATTTGCACTATACCTAATGCCAGGTGTGGGCTGGAGGGGTATAAAGCCCCCCAGCATAGAGCTGTGGAGCAGTGGAACTGTGTTCTCTGGAATGATGGATGGTAATCCACACAATACCTCTGGAAGGAATTGGGAATGAGGTGGGGTGGTGATCGTTCAACAGCTTGACCTCACTAACACTCCTGTCGCTGAATGCAACCAAGCAGTTCTCTAGAATCAAGTTGACAGCATTCCTCCCTGGACGATAGAAATGATTACTCCAACAAAAGCATGACATACTATTTTTAATACCTGTGATTTTGTAAGAAACAATGAATGAGCAGGTGTACCTATACTTCTGTCAATATAGTGTGTGATGTATGGGTTTACATCAATATCAGAGTAGTATTGGTAATGGTACCTATTTACACGGCTGGGCAACCACACCATGCCACCCAGTAAGCAAGCAGCAGCAGATGTTGTCACAAAGCAGCTTTGCAGAGATCCCTGTCTGAGCCCCAAGTTAGGAGTCCATAGTGACAGTGGCAGAAAAAACTCAGATCAAGAGAAAGAAACCTTGAGAGACTCAAAAAGGGAACCCATCAGCTTCTGGTCAACCCTGGATAGTAAAATAAATTACAGCAAAAGTACTAAAATATGGAAATGAAGGAATAGAGCCTAGAACTGAGCCTAAAATGTATAGAACTACTTAAATTCAGCTACTGCAATCAGAGATTAATGTTTAGAGATTAAGAAGTATTAGATCTGTGATTGTAAACCTGCAGAAATATCAATCGAAATGAATGTTTTATGTACTACTGGTGGATATAGTGTCCATTTCTGCATTTTATAAAGGTTTATGTATCTGCATTGCTAGTATATACATGACCAGATCTCAGCTTTGGCCCAGAATTTCCATAGTACAGCCATCCCTAGTGTGGCACACTGTTTAAATGCATAACACACATTTTATATATAGTCTTAAATAATTGCAGAATTCTTTGCTTATAACTACAGTGTGTCTTATGATGGCAGAAACCCCATGGCATGCAGTGCGCATGGTGCTAATTAGCATAGCAGATCCAGTGCAGAATTAAAGAAGTGAAAAAACGTTTTTTTCTAATTGACTACATTTAGAGTAAGAGTGAGAGTGGTGGCTCATTTCCTGCATCATTTATTATTTGGCTTTGTTTTCTGGCTAATAGACTACACACAAGACAAAGGTGGTGGTCCTTTTCCTACACCAGTGTGTTCTGCCTTCTGCCTTTCATCTGTCTAGGGCATGATCACAATCCAGATGTCCCTCATGTTAAAAAGCCCTGTTTGTTTATGCTTCACGGATATGCTCTGTCATCGGCTCCCCGGGGAGTTGTGCGTGTTTGTGGTGGTGGTGGTGGTGTTGTTTGCATGCAGACTGCATGTGTTGCATGGATGTAAAATGAGTGACAGTTGGAGGGATACTGTTTTCCTGTTGATGATGATCACAGGCCTTGGTCTTTGTAACAGTCAGCGTTGCACTATAGAGCCTGATGGAGGGTGAAGGTCTTCGTGCTCTGTAAAACCTCATGAGTTAGCTGAACTCAGGTGGTTTGAGGAAACTGATTGCCTTAAACCCTTAAAGGTTAACAACCCAAAGTGATGTGAGCTTAAATAACACCCTGAACTAAAGTGCAATCAATGCATGTAAAGTGTTAAATGTAAGTAAGTTGTAGTTACTCTGTTTAAGTTGACATTTACTCACAGGTCTTCACAACATGGATTGCAGGGAAGGGAAATTGGGGCCATAGTCCAGCACAGTTTATTGATTTCCCTGCTCTAACAGCCATACTATCCCTGGCTATTAACAGGTGAGTTGAATCAGGTGTGCAGGAACAGCACAAAACTGAGCAGGAATCCAGCTAAACAGTGATGACATAATTCTACATTAGAGCATGAGTGGACGCTGTGAACGTTATGTTGGCATTTAGCCATCATAAAGCCTTCAGTTCAAAAATTGGTAACTTGCTTACACAGCCTTCAACACTGAGGCCCAGCAGTTGCACCACAATACCGATTACAGCTGACCACATAATGGAAGGCAGCCTGAGGGGAATGAATATGAGGGTGAGGGGTGGAAGACAGTCCCAGTATTCAAATAGATGGTGCCAGGAGCCAATGGGAAAGGGGTGTGTTTTTACTCAAGGTTATACTGCACAAACATGAGGCACACCCAAATGTACCACACCATATTTCACTGGAACATCTCAGTCAATGGGAGTCAACTGAATAAATTAATCTGATTTCAAAACACAAACAAAGCGTGTAGCTCAACTACTCATTTTTCAAATGCTCTACTTTTGCGTTAGACTAACTTGGGACCAGTTCATTATCTGGATTGGATTTGAAAATACAAGTAAAAATACAAACCATCCTTAAACTTTAGTGTGAGCATACCAGCCCAATAGGGGGCGCTAACGCCTCAATGTTTGTCGTCACATTCGTCAAAGAACAAAGCGTAACAGCCAAAACAGACCTAAATACAGCACAGTGCTTTTCACAGTATTTTGTTTAAATAGGTTTCCTCGCAAGCCGGAAACAAATAGCATTGCCACGGCAACTTTAAAAAAAATTTTTTTTTTTTTGCTGTAATCCGATTTTACTGTGATCTCTGAATCACCCACACACTCCTGATTGGACTGAGAAGGGGAGTTTTTGCAACTTTATTTATTTTTTGCCCCCCATATTTGAGCACAGGAGGTTCTGTCACAGTGTAATGAAACCCACCACCTCTTTTGATTTTCTGGGCCCGGCATTCACAAGTTAACTGTGTAACGTCAGCATTTGAAAGCAGCATTACGCAAAAAATTTGTGTCACTTGCTCCTCTGTTCCCCCTACAGTCATGACGTGTAATGTCTGCTGCTAAGGCTACCTCTTTATTAAGGACACTCTTTACACCTGCATTTCTGGACAAGCTGACCGGTACAGAACTGGCAGCTAAAGTGAACAAGCAATGTTGCAGGATTTTACAGATTATTTATTAATTTTTTTTTAATCCTTCCTGCTTCTCCAGAGGTACATAGTGCAGGGAGCAGTGTTTACTACCCCGAGGTCCAACGATAGGGCTGCTCACAACCACTTCATTGTAAGCAGTGTAGAAGCAACATAATGCCATACACTTCAGAACAGTCTTTATTCTGATTCAGTTCTGTCTGGAATTCATTTCACCCTATTAATCGATAGTCGCAGCTCTGCTCGACTCCACACAGGCAGTAAACGGAGCTCCTCTGTAAGTGGGACCATCCTACAGGGGATTCCCCTTAACCAGAGCAGAGGTTGAAGGGAGCAGAAGAGGGGAAAAAAAAAAAAACACAGAAATTTAGCATGTGTTGCAGAAGGGAGGAAGTAGGAGGAGGAGGGTGTGTGTGTGGGGGGTGTGTTGGAGGGGGGATTGTTTTCCTGTGCCTGCAGGGTTACTGTAGTTCATATGTTTGTCTGGTCTGGGCTCAGAACGAGTCTTGAGACAGAGAGTCCTGCTCTGCCTTATTCTTGGAAAAGCGTGTAAACACCCAAGCTCAGCACTCGGCTGTAATTAAAGCCATGGCTCAGCCGGCATGTTTGGTGTCTGTAGTTTGTGTATTGCGTTTTGCACTTCAGCTACTAGAGCTCTCTTAATGGAAGCCTGTAGCTGAGCGTTTGCCATTTTGGGAACTGCATATATATAAAAATGCAGTCCTCAAAAAACAGTACAATGCAAAACTCCCCCTGCCTCTCCAAAACCTTGTGGTAGCATTGAAAGCAATAACCCTGGAGCACCAGGACTGTTATTCGTGATCCGTTGATCCAAACGACCTGACCCCGAACTGCTGCTTCCAACCTCGTACTTGGATAGTACCAACAGTCTTGTTTACAGTCGAAGTGCGTATACCTGTGATCAGTTCACAGACTAGGCTATAAAGCCCACAAACTGTCTGATCCTATCCGATCGGTGCAGATCCAGGCATGTTTTTATTTATTTATTTTAATGGGCCGGGCATCGTCTTTTTAAGCCTCTTCCACTTCTGATCCTTGGTTTTGGTGTAGCAGAGCGCCCTCTGGCACCCTCTATACCTAGACGCCATTAGCTGTAGTTCTCATTAGTTTGTGTTTTGACTGACTGTAATGAAAATGTGTTTGATTGTGTTTAATTATCAATCTAATCTTTGTTTTTAGGGCCTTCTCAGACATGCACTTTTAATCCAGTTAAATAAGATGCTGCTTTTTGAATAGAGTAATTGCACTCGGATGCAGACCCAAACAACCAAACCAAGACATATGAGAGGCAGTGGTCTCAGTCAGGTCCCAAACCAACTCTAGAGTGGTTTGTTTGTGCCGAGAACGTGATCTGATCTTGGTCCAACCCAGCGATCAGGTGTACTCAGCAAGTTAGAGATAAATGGCTTCCGTAGCCACGTGTTAACCAGGGATACTGTCCAGATAAGTAACCTTACTACAGCTGTGAACAGATGCCACCTCTGTTGTTGCTTCATGTTAACCAGAACCGGTCTAGAACACAGCACCTTATTCCTGCATTTGCTTTCTTAAGTCCTGCCCCAGACAGGTCTGACCAATAATGTGATGTATTATGGTGCTCTTGAATTGTTCTCTGTGTGAAACCAAACCAAGAGGAAAACGCTCCCAGTTTACAAACTTGTTAAATGACTTGGACCAGAGAAACCAGCTACAGGTCTGAAAATGCCCCAAGTCTACCGTTCCCTGCAGCTGTACTTAGTCTGCCTGACTCTGGAGCCCTTCTACACAGTTTGCGCCAGATTAATGGTGGGGTCAGAGATTCATAATTCCTGGCCTTCTAGGCCTCGGTAGCTGATGTGTCCCGCCCGTGTTTCACGTCGCTGAAAGGCGTTTTTATTTCCGAGTCTGTCCCTCCCTCCGTTTCTGTGCCTCTGTCTTTCTATTTAAACAGCTGCCGCTGCTCGCAGTGCAATGCATCATTCGCGCCGAGGAGCAGTCTACACTGTTACTGTAATAATATTCGCACTCCCTCACACACATGCACGCGTTGTACTTTTCATTACGGCCCTGGCAGACAGAGCGGAGTTTGTTATATAGGCGGCTCGTGCGCGCTCCCTAACCGCACACATTCATTTTTCTCCTCTCACACTCTCTTGGCTGCGTCTGAGTTTTGAGAGTCCTATGGCGCGCGTGTGTGTTTAGTGTTTAGGATTTCAGTGGCCCTCTCTGTGATCCATTCATTTTCCTTATGTAAGCTAGCAGACTCTGGTCCAGGGGTTTAAGAAGTACTGCAAGAGACTGGCAGTAAATGTGCAGTAGGGTGCGACCGGTCTATCGTTTGGCTGGTGTTAGGCTTCCATCAGAGGACCTCATGTTGGCAAAGCATGGCCTGTAGGACAGCTGCTCGTTCATTGTTTCTTCTGGAATCGAGGGCATTAAAGAGTTTATCCTGCTTTTCTTAAAGTAACTGTCTCTACTGTCCCAGACAGAAGGCTTTCTCCTAGACTTTGGAGTAGTATTGCTTTGAGGATTTGATTGCATTCAGCCTCAAGAGTGTTGGTGGGGTGAAGCTGTTGGATGATCACCACCCCACTTCATCCCAAACTCGCCAACCTATTTCAAAAGTAGCTCCATTCATCGTTCCAGAGAACATCGTTCCACTGCTCCACAGCTCACAGAATTTAGACCCCTCTGGCCCACACCTGGTGTTAGAACCTATGGTTCCAGAGAGTCCTTTTCTACAGGTACCAGACCAGCTGTGTGTGCATTTGGACAGTATCACAGGACCGTGTCTGGATAGATCTGAGCCTGAAGGGCTGACTGACTGAATGAGCAATGTTGTGGCTCAGGGGTCTAATGTGGTACCGCTGTGGCCCAAGAGTCAAGAGTGTGAAGCCCAAGCCATGCTGCTTTGCTCTCTCGGGGTGGGTAGATGGCACATTCTCCCCTCAACAGGCGTCTTGTTCGCTGTTACAGTGGAGCTGGGGACCCAGCGCTTTTTTTCAGAGTGTGGTGGCTGGCTTTAAATGCATCATAGGAGTAGTGCTAGTGCTAGAAGGAGTTCCGAACAGGTGGGTTATTTGGCAGTTCCGAACTGGGAGGAAAAAAGGGAAAGATTTGACAAACAAAATGTAAAGAATGTTGCCGCTCTCTTGCTACTTGGTGAAGAAATGCTACGCACAAGCACCAAATGTTTTTGTTAGATGTTTTAGCACGTTGGCTAAAGACATATGATCTAATACTGTGTTCTTTCAGACTGTCGTCATTGTTTTCCAAGCATATTAGCAAAAGCAAAGTTATCTTGAAAGTAAGGAGGCTGTTCAGGAAAAAAAGGGGCATGTTTGGCATCCGAGGGCTTGGAAGCGGTCTGTGCACATCCTGGCAGACAGCACATGAAGACACACACACACAAATATGTACATACACATGTGACTGCAGCTAGCAAGAAATATTGAAACCACACACTTTTTCTCTAAGTGATGTTGAAATGTGTTTGTTGTTTTGATGATCGTTCTTCCTTCCTTTTCAGAAAAAAGCAGAAGAGGCTCATAAGATCTTTGAAGGACTCGGCCCAAAAGTAGAGCTGGTGAGTCCACCAATGTTGGATGCAGCAGTTCAGACTCTGTGTAGTGTACATGCTGTGATTGTTGTTTGTGAAGAACAGCCCCCTGTATTGGCAAATTCAGCTGCTTAAGGTGCACCATGTTCAGCGCCCCGTGCACACCCTGTATAATCTCCATTAAAAAGCACTGCCAAAAGAACGGGGCGCTGTAGTGCTTAAGGCCACCATGCCCAGTTCCAAGTGTCAATTAGAAGGGTGTAAAGCCCCCCAGAATTGGGCTGTGTGGCGGTGGAACTGCATTCACTGGAGTAATGGAGTTTCATCCAGTACCCCTGGGATGAGAAACTTTTGGCCATGTGGTGTAGCTAATAATTCTCTCTGTCTCCGTCTCTCTCTAGCCGCTGTATAACCAGCCATCAGATACTAAGGTTTACCATGACAACATTAAAACGTAAGTATTTTCTCACCTCAGACCTTATTTAAAATTTCTTAGTGGGCACCCTGGTAATCAGTAGGTTTCAGTTGAGTCTAGGTCTTATCTTTTGCTAATGTGCATCTATAGCCTAGCTAAAAAGCTCTGTTCGGGAGGCAGTGACTGAATGAATGATTTGCGAAGATGAAATCAAGATGCTACAGTCAGTCACATCCTCTAAAGCCATCATTCACTGAAGGACATTCATGTTCCTGCCAGGTGGTTGCTATGGTGATGCTAGGTGGTTGCTGTGGTGTTGCTATGGTGTTTGTAGGTGGCAAATCTGTCACTGTTAGGCTTTTGATCAAGGCACTTAACCCTCTCTGCACCCCGGGCACTGCAACGATGGCTGCCACTGCTCCGGGCACGTGTGCTCACTGTCCACTGTGTGTGTTTGATCACTAGTGTGTATGTATGTGTGTATGTGTGTGTTCACTGGACGGATGGCTTAAAGGCAGAGGCCAAATTCCATAACTGTCCGTCACAAATGGTGAATGTTCTCGTCTTGAAATGTTGCTAAATGGTTAAAAGTGCTAAAATTAAGCAACAATAAAAAATAATAAATAAATAATACAAAATTAGGTGAAATAAAGAATCTTCAAATTTATGTTTGCTTTTTAAGGCTAGTTAATGTGCAAGAAATTGACTGGACGATCTAATGGCATATTTCTTTTACTGTGGAAGGTCAACTAAAGTCAATCTAGTCAAACTAGGCTTGTTCTGCATGTCCTTTTCTATAAATGAATATGTTAAAAGGCTTATTTTAAAGTTTTGGTTTAGCAGTGCTGTGTCCCAAACCGCACACTCCCACAGTATGGTGTTTTGAAACTAGCCACCATTTAATATAGTATTCATTAGCGTAGTCGCCTTAAGAAGGTAAAGACGTGCGAGTTAGGGTGCGGCCACAGTAACATGCGTTACATTTACATTACATTTACATTTGTGGCATTTAGCTGACGCTCTTATCCAGAGTGACTTACAAGGTTACTGAGGTATTACAGAGATGGGCCAATGTAGTGTCAGGAATCTTGCCCAAGGACTCTTATTGGTGTAGCACAGCATAGTCACCCAGACCGGGAATCGAACCCCAGCCTCCCACATGGTGTGGTAACTCAGTGGCAGGTAGAGGTATTATCTGTTGCGCCACACCAACCACATACGTTAAAGCTGTAAAATTGAATATCTTTCCGTGAACAAATTAACATGTCTGCATGATCAAAAATGTGGTATAATACTGCTATCAAGACGACATGGTTTAACAGGTTGAAGGATCCATTGTGTAGATTTTATGTTTTCTCCCAGCTTGTTTACAATGTCGATTACACAGGACCCACAGACATAGCCACCTTGTGCTGCCTCTACTTGCAGCCTTTGGTCATTGATGTGCCATATGTCACCTTTTTTTCCCTTTTGGTTTGATTACAAGTATGTCAGTATGAACGCAAAGCAAACCAGGACTGAAATTCAGTGTGATTTCCTTGCTTGGCCCGGACCAAGGCACCCACTGAACTGCAAGTCTAAACACACCCTTAAAGCAAATGGCCTTTCAGGTTATGTCGGAGAGCTCTTTCACCTCTAGGCCGTGGCCTCTGCTCCAGTGGTTTTTATAGGCTATTATTTGATAAGAAGTGAGACGTGAGAATGGAGTCCCTGTCTGTGTGTGCAACATAGTTGGGCTAAAGGTGCAGGGCTAAGGTCCTTTATGGCCAAATAACATATAGAGGCCATAAAATCAAATGTTGAAATAGTTGGAGCAGGTCATTGACCTTCACCGCAGAAGCTGTTGTTGCTTCAGATTAGTAAAAGTGAAATGCGCTTGTGTTTGTAGAGGTCCAGTATGTGCGTGTTATGACCACCCCTGGTTTGCAGTGAACTTCTCATATAGGAGCCCTTTGTAGTTCTGTAATTCCAGACTGTATCCATCTGTTTCTCTGCATACTTTATTAGCCTCCTTTCACCCTGTTCTGCAATGGTCAGAACCCCACTGGACCACAGGTGTTATTTTTGTAGGTGGGTCATTTTCAGCACTGCTGTGACGCTAGTGACATGGTGTGTTAGTAGTGTGTGTGTTGTGCTGGTACAAGTAAATCAGACACAGCAATGCTGCTGGAGTTCTTAAACACATCAGCATCGTTGCTGGACTGAGAACAGTCCATAGACCTGAAATACCCAGCCAGCAACATCCTCTGAGCAGCGTCCTGTGACCGCAGATGGACTAGAGGATGACCAACACAAACTGTGTAGGAGCAGATGAGCTTCAGTCTCTGACTTTACATCTACAAGGTGGACCTACTAGGTAGGAGTGTCTGATAGTGGGCAGTGAGTGGACACAGAGTTTAGAAACTCAGGGTTTTTGTGTGACAGTGAGGATATAATACACAGGTTCCATAGCTTGCATAGTGTTTGCATCTCCAGGCCACAAAATGCTGAACTCGTTTACCGTCTTAGAGGGCGGAGCTTATGTATGTGGACAGATAGATAACAGAACGAATGTGTGTTTTACTGTTTGGTTGAGTGTTTTCATGAACGTAGGCGAAAAGGTGTGTGTGTGCAGTGAGGTGAAGGTCAGGTTGTCTGGACTCTTATCAGTTCCATGAGCGAGCACTGTGTCAGCCAGAGTAGACCTTTATCTTGGTGCCCTCCTCTCGTACACAAATAAAATGAACTCTGGTGTATGAGTGGGTCTGTGTGTTACAGGAGGGTATTGCAGTAGTGTTAAGTTGGGGTGGACAAAATTACTATTCGATCGTATTGTGATCAACTTTGTTATCGTGAAGCACAATATGCTTTTCTGGGCATGTCGTGGATATCTTCAGTTCTTAAAGAACCCTGCCCAAACACAATTTTCAGAGGGTATAACTCTGAGAATATTTCTGTAGCAGTTTTTAAGAATCTGCCGCTACTGCTGCATCTGGTCTGTGTATCAAAATATTGCAATAAATATTGTCTTGTGTAAATGGTCGAGATATAATAGTTATGCATCACCCACCTCTAGCAATAAGCTGTGTTCAGTAGCAGTAAAACTATACGGTTTATTGCAGAGATGTGGGTTGTATTGCAGTGCATTGAGGGAAGTGGTGGTGTATCAGATCACATTTGTAGAGTCACAGGTTTTTTTGGTTCCTTTTTTATATATATATATATATATATATATATATATATATATATATATATATATATATATATATATATATATATATATATATATATATATATAGAGAGAGAGAGAGAGAGGCAAATGTGAGACAGTGTTTTTTAGCTTTCAGTTTAAAAAGGATTTTGTGTTTCTGCCTTGCTTGTATTAGTGACTCTTAGTGTGACACGATCTGTTTTTGTATTATTGACATGGTCTGTTTGTTGGTTTATATTCATGACTTTTATTTTGACATGGTCTGTAGGTTTGTATTGGTAACTCATTTTTATTGTGTTTTATTCTTTTAAAATAGTGACCTCTCTTATTTTGACACGGCCTGTTTGTAATGTAGCAGATGTGTGGAACCCCTGATTGAGGTTTGAGTGACTTAAAGATTTCTCCTTTCTACACTCAGCCCGTGTCCATATGAGACTCCTAGATATTGCATATTTAAAACCAGTAGACAGGGGCTTTAAAGTTGTTAGCAAGTTCGCAACATGCAATGCTAAGCCAAGCAACATGCAATTATTAGTGTCTGACTACGGCAAATGCAAACGACACACAGGAGCTGGAAGATCTGCCTCCTTTTATTCTTTCCAATCAGCCAGAGCCAGTGCTGGCCAGCATTGTGATGTGTGGAGAAAGTGCAGAGAGCAAGGCTGATTGAGCTGTCTCAGGGTCCCAGTAGTTGATGGCTAGCAGCATGACCAGGATTCAAACTAGCGATCCTCTGGTCATGGTGACCCTCGGAGTGCGTTATTAATATCATGACCTGTTGGATCACATGTCTTTTGGTGATTCCTGCCTGTACAGGACTATTTGACCCTAGTTGGAACAAATCTTGGTTAGTCTGATGCCTTTTGTGCACAACAGACAACACCACTACCCGCCACTGAGCTACCACACCATGTGGGAGACTGGGGTTCGATTCCAGGGCTGGGTGGCTGGGTGACTATGCTGCGCTACACCAATAAGAGTCCTTGGGCAAGACTCCTAACACATTGTAACATTGTTCCAGCCCTATAGTAGGTACACTCTTGACTCTTATCAGTAGAGTTAATCATGCTTATCTCTGTTCTTACTGATCTGGGTTCAGTGTTAAGAGTATTTTGGCTGGTAAGAGAGTGTGTGTTCACACCGTTATAAGAATCATCTTTACTCTTAAAATGCATTTGGGAAATCCAGCCCAGTCGCCTTCAGTGAGGACTAACACAACAGATGTGTGATGATTGCAAGGCTACAGCTTTTCTACAAATCCTGTTTTAAAAGAGGGTTAATTAGGCAGGGTGTTCTAGTTGGCCAGAGCACGACATGTTAATGACATTTTGAGATATGAACGATGTCGTTTTGTTGACGTTATGCAGTTTCCATGGCAGCAGGGTGGCCAGACAGTGTTGGTTTTTCTTGTATACAGTAAGAGCATTGTTTAGGTCTGCTCCGAATGCATGAATGAGCGCATGTGAATGTGTTCTTTCTTCTTCTCGTTTTCTCTTCAGAAATCAAGTGATGAGGAAGAAGTTGATTCTGTTCTTCAAGCGGAGGAACCATGCACGCAAACAGAGGGTGAGTGAGTGTACGTGCGTGGGTGTGTATTCCCCTTACCAGGGCTTTGAGGGGAACTTCCAAGAACACTCTCAGAACATGCTCTTAAGGAGCGGGCGGACAAAAGATGCACACAAGCGCTACGTTTCAGATGTGCGTGCACACAGTCTGGCTGGAGAAGACTTTCATGAGGTCACTGACATCATTTACCCCAGGGCTTTTATGACCCTTATGAGGAGCCCTAGGAATGTCCAGTTCGAGGTAGGTTTGAGTAATGCAGGGACGTTAGGATTCAGGGCGGACACGCTGCAGTTTTAATGACGCCATGGGTATTTCTCCCTGACTGCTGCTATTGCGTAATAGCCTGGACAGAAGCTTCAGCTTGGTAACTTAAAGGGGACGTGTCTGTGTGTGTGTCTGTGTGTGTGTCTGTGTGTGTGTCTGTGTGTGTGTCTGTGTGTGTGTGTGTGTGTCAGCCTCCCCAACCTTTCCCGTTTAATCCTGTTTGTCGGGCAAATATACTGTCTTAGGTCCTGTCCCAATTCTTGCCCTAATGCACTCCTGAAAGTGCACTTCTTTTTTTTTTTTTCTTTTTTTTTTTTTTTGTTGTGAAAGGGTGTGAGCGTTCAAGGTGTCTAGGAGTTTAGAACACAATTGGGACACACTTCACCTCACGTCTCAAAGTCCCCTGTATACAACATCGCTGCTTAAAAGCCAAACACCACATTGGCCACAGCAGAGAATCATTTCAAAGATTATAAAACATTGTCAATTAACAGACTCATGACCCCCAGAAACACTTCAGTCTTGATCAATAAAAATATAATCAAATCCACTCACACTAGGTGCTGGGCAGTTAATCGAAACTGATTCAAATGAATTGAAATGTGAATGTCTATCTGACATCATCTTGCCCTTGATTATTTTTATAATTTAGATTAGTTTTAATTAACACTACTGGATGGAACATGGGTAAATGCTTTGATTGTGTTAATTTAATTAAAAACGCTTACGCAATGTCGTCGGGCAAACAAGACGCTCGGAGGAAGGTGCCAGATACTCCGCTGTGATGCATCGGCAAGCAGACGGCCGTGCTGACCAGCATCACATTGAAGCAATCGGTCAACCCATCCGCAGAGAGCGAGGCCACTTGTGCCTACTCAGGCTCCGGCTGCTGATGGCAGGACTTGAAGAGAGATCAGCATACTGTGGTGGTGTTGATGGTGCCCTGTTCTACTGTGCAGTGACGCCTGCAAAAATAAGTCATCGGAAGTACAGCTTTCCTTATTCATTTCCCGATATGGGGCGCTGCGTGGACTGGGGGGAGGAATGATGGGGTTTGAAACTTAAGCACTGTTTACACAACACTTCAGACACTTATAAATCAAAAAAAGCAAGGACAGCCTGTGAAAACCAGGTCGTATCTTTGACTTGGACTCTTTAAAGGTCATGGCAGGGTGTGCTGTGATGCTGCCACTCCCTCCATAAAGGTTAAACAGGCTATATATAGATGTCTGGCTTCATGTAGAGTAGCCCAGTGTAGATAAAACCCCTCGCACTATCTCTCCTGCTCACACACATACCCTGTTGCTTGAGCTTTCAGAGTAGGCAGACTCTGAGTACAGTGGATGTGTTCCTCTGTGCAATAAAGCCTGGGCTAAATATACCTCCTAGACCACATGTGGAAGTCATTTGACTACAGAGGGGGTGTGGAGGGGTGTGGGTGTGTGTGTGTGTGTGTGTGTGTGCGTGCATGCGTGTGTGTGTGTATATATATATAAGGTGTAGTGCAAGTTGCTCTGTAGTACGCTGTACTGGTCAGACACTTTGGACCATGAACAATAGGGTGGGGTGATTATGGAGAGAGGCCAAGTGGAAGGTGAAATGCTTGGAGAGTGAGGGAGGAGGGGGGGGGGTACAAGGCCGTATTGTCAGCCATGTACTGTAGTGTTTGTAGGCAGACATACACACACTTGTTTACTCCCCGTCCCACTTCCTTTCTTCTTCTTCTCCTCCTCCTCCTCCTCGCCCTCTTGTTGTACTGGCACTTTACCAAGCATATCAGTTGCAGCCTATTTTAGTCTGTTTATTCTTCATGCTGAATAACAAGTGCCATTGTGAAGAGTTTCAGACTCATCGGTGCCTGAAAGTGATAATTTGGGTCAAATAATTATCACTGTATTCTGCTCGTCTTTCGGATCCGAAGAGAAGGTGTGTGTTGTGTTAATAGTTTGCACTGATGTGGTTTGACTTGATGTGGTTTGCATTAAAGGAAAAGTTCAACGAGGTTATGACTATAAATTATGACTTCACACCGACCACAAATCTGATCCGGTTAGACCTGGTTAATATCTGAATCTTAATATCTGTGCTGCTTTAGTTTAGAAAGGAAGATGCTAGGCTAATGTTGCTAACAAACACTGGCTTTAGATTGTCACCAGTGTCCTCTCTGTAAAAAATATGCCAGAAAATATCTTACATTGCTTAATCCTCTGAAGACTAAGAGCATCTTCTGGATTTTTGCATATCCTCTTACATTCGCCTTCAATGCCACTAGCACATCTTGCAGGCATGCGTAAACGAGGGGGTGCGAGTAATGGGACAGGGCCTTATGGAGTGCCCAAACCTTCTCATAAGTGCACATTTTACCCCTTTGATTTTTTGAGCCATTTAGCCATTTTTGTTATTTGCTACATATATATATATATGTGTCCAAACGTTTCTAATGAATACATTTAGCTGCATACACACACACAGCTAGTCCCTGTAGAGAAATAAGTTTTTTCCAGTAGAATAAGTCTCTGGAGAAGATCAACATGAACCCATTTGCACCATGTCTGTCAGATGTAGGCCAGAGGAGTATAAAGTGGGGCGATGGACGGTGCTCCATCCCGTTGTTTTGGGCAAGAGGTGGGGTGGTGATCATCCAACAGCTTGTTGCTGAATCACAGCATCACAGCAGTGTTTCTTCAAAAGAAAGCTTTCCTCTCTGTACAGTAGAGACAGTTACTCCAACAAAAGCAGGATCAACTCTTCATAATACCCTTGATTTCAGAAGAAACGGTGCATGAGCGGGTGTCCCAATACTTTTGTCCATATTGTGTAGTTAGTAGACTGAATTGTGACTGAATGTTCTCAGTTTATGACCTGGTGAAAAGGCTGAGTCCTCATCTCGTAGCAGTTATAAGTGTGTTTACGTCTTGGCTGTTTATTTATGTGTTGAGAAATCAGATTCACCTTTAAGTCTTTGACATGAAGTGTGTGTGTGTGTGGGGGGGGGGTAATTATTTATATTTTTTTAAATGTGTAATTATCATTCTGCAGCCAATTGTCTTCTGTTTGCTGAATGCTGAACTCCATCAGCAGTTGTCGTGTTCAGATTGTCTACACAGTAATGTAATTATGAAACCCGATAATAGACATGACTGTGCGCTGTGTTATTTTTATTGGGTGTCGCGCCTGACGCTTAATGCAGGTGTGTACGCCTGAGCTATGACATTTCAGTCCAGGCTAGTGGAGGGGGAGGGAATGGCATGGATCCTTTTTTTATCCAGTACGAATTGACCAGTCGGATCCCTTCCAAATTGCATTGCAGAAACTCCTCTGGTAAAACTAGTCCAGCTCCAGTATACTCTTAAAAATAAGGGTGTTATCAAGGGGCTGTACCGGTTTGAGAAGTACCGGTTTTTAAAGAAGAGCGGAGTGTGTGAAGGACCTTTACATTGACTTTGTAAAGCCTTTTAAAAGGCTGAAAAATCTGAGAGACATGGTTCTTCACAGACCTGAAGTGGTTCTTCTATGGCACAGCTCAAAGAACCCTTGGTAGCACCTTTTTTATTTTACAGGAAGGGCAGGGGAGTGTGGTGCTTTCAGCTGTCGGTGTGTGACTGAAAACTGCCTGATGAGAGTACAGTTGGGCTGAAATCGTGTTTATTTGTCTCCTCAGGAGCAGAAGATCTGTCAGCGGTACGACCAGCTGATGGAGGCATGGGAGAAGAAAGTGGAACGCATGGAGAACAACCCACGGCGCAAAGCCAAGGAGAGCCGCACACGCGAGTACTACGAGAGACAGTTCCCCGAGATCCGCAAACAGCGCGAGCAGCAGGAACGCTTCCAAAGGTCAGCCTCATTACTTTTATACAGACTTCTCTGTGTGTTACCTAATCGCTTCCAAGAAATGCAAAAATAGGCAGGCTCTGAACCGTTTTGTGGACGTACAGTCTTGTTGGACTTCCACCAAACACACACACACACAGATGCGTATCAGTCATTGATTGCTGTGATGTAACTCAGTGTGTGTAAACAGATGTGCAGCACCAAAAGGGGGAAAATGAAAGGCTGGCCAGCAGCTGGCCAATAAGATGTGAGGAGCCTGCCGGAGGCGAGGTCAAAGGTCCCGCCAGGGAGATTCCTGGTACACAGGCTCTCGGGCTTCCCTGAACTGTAGAGCCGAGCAGACGACAACAGCACACTAGAGCAGGCAGAGCTTTAGACCAATTCCAGTAACTAGACAGACATTAACAATTTAACCAAGGTTGTTTGTTAATAGGATACAATTGAATATTAATTGTTGACTGTGGTCGTTTATATCTGTGAGCTCTCTGGCTCACTATATGGATTCCTACAAATTTTATTTTATTGTTATTGTATATTTGTCATATTGGGGCAGTGGTGGCTCAGCGTTTAGAGCTCCAGGCTATTGATGACTGGGTTGTGGGTTTGATATCCAGGCTTGGCAAGCTGTCACTGTTGGGCTCTTGAGCAAGGCCCTTTACCCTCTCTGCTCTCTGGGCGCCACAGCAATGGCTGCCTGCCGTTCTGGGCGGGTGTGCTCACTTTTCACTGGTGTGTGTGTGTGTGTGTGTGTGTGTGTGTTCACTGCACGAATGGGATAAAAACATCTGTCTGTCACAAACGGTAAATATGGTCGTCCTGTCTACACGCTTTGGATCATCCAACTAATTTCTATAGAAGATAAAGACAACATGATTAGACATAGTGCAGCTTTTAAATGATCATTCAGTTTAGTGAAGATAAAGATTTATTTAAAACCGATTGGGGGGGGATACTAAATCAACCAGTTAACCAAAGTCAGTAGTGGGTTTGTGTTGACCTCCCATTCCCGCTGGAACGCACCCTCTTTATTAGGACTGTGCGGCAAAACGTTCTGCAACATGGCGGCTGCATCATTCAACAGCGTTCCAACCAAAATACCAGAGAACCAATGGTCTCTGTACGTCAGTACAGTTTAGTTGGGAAGGTCTAGCTAACTGAGGCTCAGATTACACCTGTTTAGAGAAGAAAGTCTCATATCTGAGAGCACAAGGTCAAGTGAATGACCTAAGGAGTGTTTTCCACTTCATTTGGGTTTTGCTTATGTTCTCTTTTAAGCGAATGTAGCAAACTGCCAAATCCTACAGTGGGCATGTTATTTCCCCCCACTTGTTCTCAGAGCATTACGTCACCAAACAGTGAGCTTCCACGCGGTTCTGTAAAAGAATGGCTCTGAATTCCTGGTGAATCTATCTGTATAGTCGGTGCCGCAACAGCGCTTTCCTGTTTTTACATTTTAGCTGCATTTACACTGAACACTACCGCTGCCACACAGTCAGCCTTTTTGCCACTCAGTGGGCGTGGCTGCAGTGACTCCCATCTGCTAGTGATGTCACTTGCCTCTATTGACATTTGGATCCAGTCTACTAGCCATGCCCAGGCATGATTACTGGCAGTCCTGCTGAATCTAAACATGGCTTAAATAGAACCTGTCTGGCGACATGGACGAGGATGCAAGTTCTCAAAAAGCAGCACATGATGCTACGTTTAGAGAGATTCAAATACAGAAATCTACCAGTCTCGGACTCGCAGTGAGATTCAAGAACCAACTCAGACAAACATCTAAAGAACTGCAGGCCTCACTTGCCGCAATTCCGCAATAAGACGATCCCTAGGCAGAGTTGCGTGCAGAGTAGTGTGAGTGTCTCTGACTGCTTTCTTCTGCAGGACCTGGACAATAATCATAATTTATGAAAACAATTATTCAGCTTTCCGTCAGAAAATCCTGAAGGAGAATGTCTGTCTGTGTCAGTTTGTGACCTAAAGCTCAGGTGCAGTTGGGTTATGCAGCAGGACGGTGATCTGAAGCTCACAAGCAAGTCCATCTCTGAACAGCTCAAAAGAAAAAATACAGGTTTTTGGAGTGGCCTAGTCATAGTCCTGAGATGTCCATAGTCCTGAGAAACCAACAATTCAAACTTAAACTTTCCGTCCTACAATTTGGCAAAGAAGAATGGGCCAAAATTCCACTGAATGTCTTGCTCCCATTTAGCAGTGTGCAGAGCCCGGAGTAGCAACGATAACACTACGACACTTTTACCATTTTACAGTCAGTGGAGCATCAGTGATTGTAAAGCTGGTATTTTTAAGCTAGAAATGCTACGTAATGTTGCTTTAAATGTGATAAACATTTGAGAAGTGGAAGGTGCCAGTACTTATTTATAGTGCCTGTATGCCTGTCCGTGATGCTTTGACCTTTTTATTTATTGTCTTTACCAGCTTGTTCATCAGCCAGCGGCAGGCTTTTTTGTTTTTTCCCGGAACTCTGGAATCGGCCCCTTTTCCCGTCTCTGTGGTTGTTTGTTTTCTCTGCTGTTAGTAGGCCTCACTTCCGCCCATTCATTCACTGACCCCCATCCTGCAGGTACTGTCAGTTACCTGTGTGCCCACTGTGCAGAGAGGCAGAGGCATGCATCCCCTCACACATAGCAGCTTTTTCTCAGAACTTGTGTCTTGAGAAGCCTGATACATCCGGAACAGTCTTTGGGGAAGTTGGGAAATAGCGGGCTGCTGGCTGTGGTTCTCCGACGACGGACACTTCAAAGGCTTTTATTTTTGCGTCGCTGGAAGTCTAGTTAGTTTGTTCTTGTTTTTAGAGGCAAAGGTGAAAGCCTACAGAAACTGAGGGAGTGAATGGAGGGGCATAGGGGCAGAGCGTTGTGGAAAGCCCCAGAAAGCCCCTGTTTGTCACTTAATGTCTCCTTAAAACACAAAAGCCTCTTTATAATTTAAAGTGAAGTGGTGCTGAGAACTCTTCAGAAAAGACCACACTTCTGATACTGGCCTCTTAGCTGTGTTTTGTGTTTCCCTTCTCCCCCACCCCCTCCACCTGTTTTGACAGCCCACCCCACACACAACCCTCCTGTTAACTTCTTCACCTTTCTCCTTGTATTTCAGAGTGGGCCAGAGAGGGACGGGGCTGTCTGCCACCATAGCGAGGAGCGAGCACGAGATTTCAGAGATAATAGACGGCCTGTCGGAACAGGAGGTAGGTGCCTGATAAGCCCACCCATATACAGCCTGAAATCACTGGTGCCTCTTATCGTACTCGTTTTCAGACTGTGGCTGAGAGTGAAAGGGATGCATACTCTGTCTATTCAGACACTGCCTCATCTCCAGCCTGTAGCTTTTTCTTAACTCTCTTAACGTTTAATGGAAGTCAAGAGTACAAAGAGTAATTTTTGTGCATTTCTGTTGGTCGATTCCTGATTAAATTAAACAACTGTCAGATTCATATTATCAAAATGTGAAAAATGTACTAGTCTTGGTCCATGATTGCAGTTTCCTACACTAGTTACCATTACCACTAATGTTTTGCAGCCCACGTTAACGTTTGTCCCAATGTATTTAGTTTAAGAATAAGAGGCTCATTGGTTGAGTTGGAGCTGGGCCATATTCATGATGCACAATATCTAATTCTGGTATTTCTGAGAGTCAGACTTTGACTCTCAGAAATACCAGAATTTGTTTTGCAAATGTGCTGTCAGTTTGTGACCTAAAGCTCAGGTGCAGTTGGGTTAGGCAGCAGGACGGTGATCTGAAGCACACAAGCAAGTCCATCTCTGAACAGCTCAAAAGAAACAAAATACAGGTTTTGGAGTGGCCTAGCTGCAATGTAGCCAAATTACGTCCTAAAATTTGTCAAAAAACAGCAGCCAGTTAAAAAGGAACACATGTAGAGGCTGCTTTGTGATTTAGCTGACTAAGTTGCTGCCACCATGACGTAAGGATCACTGGGTCGAATCCCGGGTTATGCTTCCTGCCAGCCTGAGAGCAATTTACCTCGCTCTCTCTAGATGGGTTGGTGGCTCTCTCTCCCCAGTGTGATGCTGAGCTGGGTACAAGAGAGGTGGTGTCAGGTGTCAGTCCTACCCCTTCAAGTTTTGGGAGTATTACATGTGATTGGGGAGAGTACTGATGAGTGGGTTGGGTAATTGGCTACCCAAAATGTGCAAAACTCTACTGCATTCATGAGTTTGGATTGTTAGACTTGATTATAATGGATTATTTAAACAGTAAAGGATTATAATCTTTTTTTTCCATACCAAAATAATCTGACATTGTGTCTCACTGTAATCAAAGCAAATAGTATTTTAAACGCTGAGATTTACACCCGAACTGCAGCCAGGCTACGATTCTAACACTGCAGCAAAATGTCCTGGGACACATGTGGCAGAACTTTGTGTTATTTGTTTCTTATTACTGTTTTATCTCTGGTTCCTTCCCTCCATCCACCCACCAGAACAACGAGAAGCAGATGAGGCAGCTGTCAGTCATTCCTCCCATGATGTATGACTCGGAGCAGCGGCGCGTGAAGTTCATCAATATGAACGGGCTCATGGATGACCCCATGAAGGTCTACAAGTCCCGCCAGTTCATGAACGTCTGGACCGAGCACGAGAAGGAGATCTTTAAAGAGAAGTGAGTTTCTGCGAAGAGCGCAGTCATGCAAGCCAGAGCTTTATCTGTGGTTTTAGGAGTCTACCTGGTTATTTTACATTCCATTGTCAATCAACCATGGATGTGCTCTACTGGCATAGAGGAGTGGCAGCTGTTGATGATTCTGAACTGGTCTTTCTGTTTCACCTCTAGGTCTTGTTATTTTCTTCCTTTATGTCCTTTATTTATTATTCTATTAATTTTAGTGATTGCCAATTCTAACCCTCATCTCACAGTGCAACCAGTGCTGGGAGGGTGAAAGCTAGCATCTAGATGCTGCATTAGTGAATGGCTGTGGCATCACCAGGGATTGAACTAAGCTGTGCCCTTGTTGACCTCTTGCCATGGATTGCTACAACAGGCCTTAGTAGGCCAGAACCAGATTAAGCCAAGCTTTTTCAGCCAAGACTTACAATCTTTTCAGTGCCAATTCACCATTAACACCCCAGTTTAGTCCAGGACCAGGTCTAATCTACATTCTGGAGACTAGCTGTAGATGCTTTAACTTGAGTAGATACCTTATCCACTTTATCAGGGATATAAATAGAGAGTTTGGCCGTGATTGGTTGCAGTAACGGCCTCAACCCTTCTGAGAAGTCTTTGAACTCAACCAAATCCCCATAGCAAACATACCAACATCTAGTTTGGACACAAAGGCACTAATGCTGGATCACAAACACCACTCTGACTCATCCTGAAGGTATACGATAGTGTTCAGACACTCCAGAGAATGCAGTCCCATGGCTACAGCCCAGTGCTGGTCCTATTCTATTGCCAGAGCTTTTTATAAACACTATTAAAACTTGCATGTCAGCAGTGGGTGAACCTTAATGTAGCTGAATACACTGATGTAGATGTCTAATGCACCATTACTTTGTCTTTCATTACATAAGAAAAATAAAAAAATAACAGTAATCAATGTGGCCATTGCAGTTGCAGACGCATTAGAGTCAGTATGTAATTCTGCCCCTTTGGCAGAAATCGCAGCTTGCTAATTTTTTGGAGCTGAAAGCTGTAGCTGTAGTTTTCTCACACTAGTTGCAAAAGGTTCTGAGAGATGTTCTGAGAGATGACGGAGTCGTCTAGCTGAACAGTTTGTCACAATTGGCAAGATGGTCTTTCTTCATGAAATGCAGATCATCCAAATTACCACTCCTTTGCTGATTATGGTCAAAGAGTACTTATTTGACTAAAGTTCACTCCCTCACCTACGTGCATTTAAGGGAGCGCAGCCGCAGGCTTTAAGGTGAAGGTGCAAGTATCGGTCACTGCACTAGAGAGGGTGAAGGGCCTTGCTCAAGGGCCCAACAGTGGCAGCTTGCTGAGCCCGGGTATCGAACCCACAACCCTGTCATCAATAACCTGGGGCTCTAACCACTGATCCACCACTGCCCCATCCTCGAAACGTGTGTAATTTCAACCTCAGTTACCTTGAACATGGTCCAAACACAGCAGAACTGGCCTCCTCTCGCCCACTCGCTTGACTTCGCTCTCAGGCTGGAGTTTGTATAGTCAACACTTTTGTCGCTAGCTCAGCAGTTAGTAACTGATACCCTGTGGAGCTGTAGTCGAGCTAAGACTAGCTTAGCAAGTGGGCTACAGATCCAAAACTATGTTCATTAACAGTCGCTCAATTGGAGCCATTCTCATCTAAATGTTTAGAAGCGGGATTTCTGTCTGATTTCAGTGTTCACTTTGTCACCCTGTCAGCAAACTGAGCGTTGTATTTGGTCATTTTTCAGGTTTTTTTTTTTGTTTTTGTTTTTGTTTTGTCCTTCCTGGTAATACTGTATACAGCAGCATTATTTTGAGACGATATAACGGTATGAAAAAATTGGATACCACCAAACACTGGAATGCACGGGTAATGTGTTTTCATCACTCTTAAGGTTGTTTGTGCAAGCAAAGCTGCACAGTTGAACAGTGCTCCATCACTCTCACCAGCACACAAGCAGTGCTCTGTAGGCCTTGATTACTTTATTTGCTTTATGAAGTTGCTTAGTTAGCTACTTACTACTCACTACTTACCCAAAAATCAAAAATGCAGAATTTGGCCCAGGGTGCCTAAATCTTACGTCCAACTAAGATAGTGTATTTTCTTTGGAACTGGATCTTCATGCAGCAGTTGTCCTGTGGGGTCACCACCACTCTTGTGCAGACTACAGCTACGGTCATGCATGTGAAACAGTGAATAGAGTGTATCCAGCCAGCAGCAGCTCCCGAATCCTCCGACCACATGGAAGCTTCCGTTTCTCCTTTTACCACGCTGCTCCGTTCTGCCGGCATCGCGTGGAAGGCGAACAGCATTTCTGGCTAATGACTCTACAGAATCCATATGAAGTTTCTTAGTCCTTTGAGCCAAGATGCTGGTAAACGAGTTGGGGCTCCTAAGCTGGAACAGAGAGTGGAGACGATGGCATACATGATTTTTGACCCTGTTGGGGGTTCTGTAGAAAAGTCGTTGACTCGTAGAAAGTTTGTGCCAGATGAACATCCTGGACATGACCCTGATGGGGGCTCCCATGCTTTCACACACTAATTATTTTTATCCTCTGCCTGGATGCTTTGTAGTGAATGTCACCTATTGCTTGCTTTGTGTTCCTTGTGTTCAGTTGGGGGCGGTGTAAAACAAAATCCCCTCTCACTCATTGTTTGTTTTCTAGGTTCGTGCAGCACCCGAAGAACTTTGGCCTGATCGCCTCTTATCTAGAGCGAAAGGTGAGTGCTTCCGTTCTCTGTGGGCAGGCTTCCTGTCTGTGGCAGCGTGCTCTCCGACACACACACGTACAAATAGAGCACCCACCAACCGCTCTCAGCCCCATATCCATTGTAGATAGATCATTGATTTGAACTTGTTGAACTTAGAAATGGCCGGTACGTCGGTATGTGACACATGATATGGATTTGACAGCAGATGGGCTCAGAAACCAATGAGCATGGTGATCAGAGATGAAACTTGTAAACCAGCACTAAACATGCCTGGAAGAGCGAGTTGCCCCTGTTTATCTGCAGCAGACGTATTTAGTCATGTTGTATTTAGAGAGCAACTAAAAGTATGCAATATATGTGAAGATATACACAGATCTGCCATAACATTAAAACCAGCTTAATATTATGTAGGGTCCCCCCTCGTACCTCAAAAATGGATCTGACCCATCAAGGCGTGTCCTCTGGTATCAAGCACCAAGATGATGGCTTGCAGCAGATCCTTGAGGTCCTGTAAGTAGTGAAGGTGGGGCCTCCGTAAGCATCAGTGAGCTCATGGGCGACCGTTACCCTGTTACTGGTTCGCTGGTTGTCCATGCTTGGAGCACTTTTGATGGGTTCTGACCACTGCACCATCAGTCCAGGGAACACTACTTTTCTAGTTCTGCTGCTGCTCCACAGATCAATGCTGGGGGGTCTTTATACCCCTCCAAAGCCCACATAAGGCATTAGGCATCATGGGGCCCAATAGGTTCATGTCTGTCTGCTCCAGAGAGTCCTATTCTATTGGCAGTACTTCTCTACAGGGACTAGACAAGCTGTGTGTGTGTGTGCGCATAAGCACATCAGTGTCTGCATTCATTAGGAAAAATGGGTTTTCACAAACATATGGATATAATGTGTTCTGATTGGATGCTAACGTTGCGGTCATTGTTGGTTCAATAAAAGCAATTATCGGGAATTATTGGGAGACTGCTGAGTGATCCCAAATGGTCACTGTCCTAAACTGACCGCCTCGCTCCCCATTGTTGAAATGTGCCTGCTGGAGAGTTTTAAGGGTCATTATGCAGTGTAGGCAGCATAGCTATATTAGTGATGTGTGTTTGCTGTGGCTGCAGGAACCACAAAGAACAAAGTGGACCACTGTTTCAACGCTAAACGCAACAACAGATGACTTGCTGCTATTAGGAGGCACCACTGCTCTCCCACTAATCCCTTAATCATAGATAACTGGTTATACATAAAGATCAGATCAAATAAGGAGGATTTTCTGTAACCGTAGCCGTCTAGCTAGCACACGGTGTTCCTCATTTGCAGTAGTTACATTAGCGGTCTGGCTAAGCTAGGCCTGCTAGCTTTATTATTATTATTATTATTATTATTATTATTTATTTGTTATGCGTCCTAGATATCTCACTCTTCTCTCTCTCCCCATCTCCACCCTCCAGTGCGTCTCGGATTGTGTACTGTACTACTACTTGACCAAGAAGAGCCAGAACTACAAGACGCTGGTCCGACGCAACTACGGCAGCCGCCGACGGAGGAACCAGGTAAGTTACAAGCAGCAGCCGGTGTCCAAATCGTGTGTGTCTGTCTCGGTCAGTGGCATGTGCCATGTTGTGCTGTAGATGTCTGGTTTTGGCAGTCTCTCTCTCTCTCTCTCTCTCTCTCTCTCTCTCTGTCTCTCTCTGTCTTTCTCTGTCTCTGTCTGTCTGTTTCCTCCCTCTCTTTTGTACTCTGTGGTGGTTTTGATGCTGCACAGAGATTTTCCTGTCTACCCCTCCGTCTGACTGGTCCTTCTACTTCACCTCAGTTCACTCCTTCCAGCAATCAGCAGGGTTTTCACATTAAGTGTGTTCTCTGTTTGCATGTCTGGTGCTCCCTGTTTGAAAAAAGCAGAAGCATAAAGCAAAAAACCCACAAACACAAACATGACATGCATTTTTTAAATCCCTCTTCATTCCAGCTGTCAGTCTCCTATGTTTTATTCAGCAGTCAGCACTGTTTTATTCAGCAATCAACATTTTCCTCGATTCTCAAGGCCATTATGGTTTGACTGGACAACACGAAGCTAGAGGAGTAGCTGTCATTCTCATGACTGCACTCTAGCAAATCATCCAGTTACGCTGATGTTTAACCAAGAGATATTTATTCAGTGCATGGGAATGCTTCAGATTGATGGCTTGGTCCGAAAAAAACAACCGTCTGTGATTCTCCTTTGGTTAACAGATGAATGTAGCCAATCTCTCACTCCTCTCACTCTGCAAATATTCTAGTTTTTTGGATTCATCTGTCCACAGAACATTCCTACAGCTGGCATCTGGCTTATTCATGTGGTCTTGAGTAAACTTAAGTAAACTTGAGGAAACTCTCTACTAAGGTTGGCAGCAGTGAAGCTTTTTGGAGAGTACAGTAGTTGGCTGTCCTAATAATCTAAGTGGGTGTATGAATAATTTTGACCCTGTGTTGGTTTCTAAGTTTTAAGCAACATTATGTAGCATCCTAAAAAAAAAGCAGCTGCAGAATAACTTACCGCAATAAGGAGAATAGTGGGCCTATCATTGCTACTCCCGAGTCCCGAATGCTGCTAACTGCACTATGTAAGTCTAGTGACGCAGGTAGGGCAGTGCTACTGAGAACAGCGTAACACTGTGTAAGCAGTGTCATATTGGTGTAAAAACCACCTCAGCTTTTCAGAACTGCTGTAAGGGGGAGGGGGGGGGGGGGGTTGTAGGGGGAGCCCAGGAGCAAGAAAGACTAATTCTTGCATAATGCTCCTTTAAATTACAGAAACAATCAAAATGTACACTATGTCCAAATATTTCTTGCACCCTTTGATGTCACAGATGTGCGTATGTGCTTTCACACAGCTCGTCTAGGCCCTGTAGAGAAGTGTTGCCAGTAGAATATTAGGACTCCCAGATAATCATGAACCTGTTGGCACCATGCCTAAGACCAGGCATGGACTAGAGGGGTATAAAGCCCCCAGCATTGAGTTGGGGATGAGGTGGGCTGGTGATCATCCAACATCCTGATCTCACTACTGCTGAATGCAATCAAATCCCCACAGCAATGCTCCAAAATCTAGTAGAAAGTAATCTCTGGACTGTAGAGCAAGAAAAGCTTGATTTTTAGAAAAAAATGATTGAGCAGGTTTCCCAACTAAACAAATGCCACTTATTAAGCAAAATTATCCAACATCAAAAATTTTATTTGAAATGTGTCTTTTCATCCTTACACAGCAGCTTCAACTGAGCGATGGGCTTTCTTGCATTAGTTATATATGTAGGATAGTGTGTAAATATTCTATTAATGTTATTAGTATAGTTTAACTGTTATTATATTTAACCTTATTTTTATATTGTATAATGTTAATTATTGTTTCTGTATACATTAGAAACATTACCTGAGGTGTTAAGGAGGACAGCAGTACAGATACAGGATTCTATACACGTATACAAGTCTGGCTTATAGTTAGGAAAAGGAAAGGGGGATTAAATTTTATCCATTTAAAGAGAAATGGACTTTAGACTACTTCCTCTGGTTCTTTATTCATTTCTCTTTCTGTAATCTCAAAGAAAAGGTCCTAATTTCCATTCAGTGCAAGTAATTATCCATCTCTATGAAGAGGTCTATAGCGGGGCGGGTGTTCTTTTCAGCCAGCGTTTTGTAATTGCTTTTTTTTCTTATTCTTTTTTTCCCGTCTGCTAAAAGTACCTTACAAGTAGACGTCACCTTTCTTTAGGTCTTTTGCTAATGTACCGAGGTGAAGAGGTAAAGGAAGAATTAAAAACCAAGTCCAACATTTCTGAAATGACTTGTCCTGCTGTTTCCCAGTAAGACTGAATGGAAGAGCATAACCAAAATATATGGGCATGATCTGCTGACCCTGTCCCAACCCCCCTGAATTTGTAATGAGTTCCCATTTTTCTTTAGTTGTTATTAAGCAGAAGTCCCTCCAAAGTGGAGCTAGTGGAGCTGGGCAGTTTCCTATGTGTCCTCAGACAATGCTATACCTGATTTTATATATTCGGTTGAGTTGTAATAGAGGTAGTAGGTGTAGAGGTCTTATGGCTAGATTTAGTCTGCTGTTTGCTGCTGTCTGCTCTTTGTTGCTTCCGGAGTTTTTATGAATTCGCATTTATTAATATTTGATTAACATGGGAGGTTCTTCTAGATTGAACCACCAGTTTACCTCCGAATGCCTGGCATAAAGATCAGAAGCTATGAAGTTCCCAATTATTCACAATTCTGCATGGAATTGCTATACCACAAGGGACCCACTGTCTGTATCAGCGATCTAGAGATCGTGGGATAAAGTCTGGATCATAAGCTGGTCAGCTAAGTAGCTTTTCTTCTCCCTTTTCTATCTCCTGCTAGACAATAAGTGAAGCCTAACCCATGGATTCTGTAACTGTGCTATTTACTATTCCTTATTACTGTAGTCCAGGACGGCTTTTAGGCGAGAACACTCATTAATGAAGGGTACATGTATATTGTTAACCTCTAGCGTATTTGTGTACTCTAGCCTGTGTTTTCAGAAAATAATAATAATTAATTGGTATGTAAACTGATTTTAGGGCATTTTTACATTGTAATACTTCCGGACAGTTGTGTATACATGCTCATTTTAGTGGTATATGCTGCGTTAACATAGAGACCCATTGCCGTAGGCGTCTGTAAAAGCCCTCAGTGGTCAGAGCGCACTACGGCTAGTCTTGTGTTCCCGTCCTTTGCACCCTTGTGCTCTTGTACCCTACTTATTGAAGCAGCTGTTGGTGAAAGGCTAGCTGATAGCATGCTATGCATGCAGAGTGAATGAGAGGGGTCTGATTATGGTGGTCCAGTTGGAGAGAAACAGTTAATTAGAGATGGTGGAGATGGAGTACCTCTAGTTTTTTTGTGTATATGGTTAAATGAGAAGCAGGCAATGTCCTCTCTAACACTCCACCCTCATCGTTCCCTCATCCCATCGCTCCCTCTCTCTCTTTTGCTCTGTCTCTGTGATTTATGGAGCGCTGCAGAGCTTACTAGGAATCTGTTTCATCTGCCTGCCACAAACGAGAGGCTCCATGCTGACTTCCAGGGGCGAGAGAGAGAGAGAGAGAGAGAGAGAGAGAGAGAGAGAGAGAGAGAGAGAGAGAGAGAGAGAGAGAGAGAGAGAGAGAGAGAGAGAGAGAGAGAGAGAGAGAGAGAGAGAGAGAGAGAGAGAGAGAGAGAGAGAGAGAGAGAGAGAGACTTTTCAGGCCCTCCTCATAACAAACCAAATCCTTTTCTGTGTCCTTGAATGGTAGCTAGCTTAAGTGTGACGCACTGTACTCTGGAACAGCTTCGGAGAACTGCTGCAGTGCTCCATACACAATGATTACGATGTGTGCGGTGTACAGTAGCAGGTTTAAAGCAGCAATATGTAACATTTTTACCTTTTAAAATAACAGCTTTAAAATCATCTTGATGCTCCACTGACTGTAAAAAGGAGAATATCGTCTCCATTGTTCCTGTTCTGGGTTCGACACACTGCTAAGTTCACTATGTAACTTTGGAGAAGCTGTCTGACCAACACTGGTGAGAACTGTGACCAATTGGTGTCCAATCCTGTAGTATTACACTACCGCCACAGTCCACATGCTTCTTTCACATTCAGTGACCGTTCTCTATCTCTCAGCTTGTCCAGAAAGCTTGCATTTCACTTCCTGACTGTAGGGAAGCAAGATTCTCCCATATGTAGAGGGGTACTACAGACCTAGCCATGTTGCCTTTTGCCCGTTTCTCTAGCTTCCCTAACCCATTTCCTGCTGTACGTCCGTCCTTCACTTCCACTCTCGATCTCTTTCATCAGTGGTTAGTAGAGGCTGTGCCAGTCTCTCTCTCTCTCTCTCTCTCTCTCTCTCTCTCTCTCTCTCTCTCTCTCTCTCTCTCTCTCTCTCTGCATATATCATTTGCTCTATTTGTTGTCGTTTGAGTGGGCTGCGCCACAGAATGTGAGCGTTTATGGTGTTTAATTGCTTAACAGAGTCCGGCTCATTTGTAAAGACGATTGAATAGCAGGTTTTTGATGAGGGGACGTTCCCCATTGTTGCCCTGAAGGCCTTGAAGGAGAGAACCTGCTTGCTTGCACCCAAATATGGTATTTTGTTCATTTGATGCAACCCAAGTTTGTGGGTGAGTGTCTAAGTGGAGCCGCCTGCTGTAGCACTGATCAGTAGGGAAGGCTGTGGGGTCACTGGCTGGATGTGGCCCAATGTCAGGAGTTCAATATCAATAATTAAAAAGATGATTTGAGTCCAAGCCTACTCACGCGCTGACCTTCTCGCCCCGTGGAGGACGCAGAGAGAGATCCATTGCCTATTTTTGGCCGTGTGCGAGCACGTTTGCGTGTTGTAGCGAGAGCACGTCTCACCCCCAGCATGATGACCCATAAATATTAAAGATTTTCCTAATGTTTTCATCAGTGACGTGCTGTGCTGTCCTGACTCACTTCGCTTTGCTCTTTTATAATGGATGATGGTCTCAGTGTTGGAGTCAGTGTGACTCTAGTGTGAGTCCACTATGTTGTTTAAATATTACGATATTGAGCTTTTCTGTACTGGTTTGAGTGGGAGAGATCAACACGGATATCCTGGTTGTGACCTTGGGAAAGACACTTCAGCCCTGATTGCCCATTTTGCTTGGTGGGTGATGCTCTTCTGCTTCCAGGCGCAGTAATAATTCAGCTTCAAGACAAGACGACCATATTTACCAGTTGTGATGGACACTGATGGAATTTGGCTTCCGCTTTGATCCCATTCGTGCAGTGAAACACACACGCACATACACACCAATGGATAGTGAGCTCATGTGCCCGGAGCGGTGGGCAGCCCATGTAGCAGAGAGGGTGAAGGGCCTTGCTCCAATGCCCAATGGTGGCAGCTTGCTGAGCCTGGGTATTGAACCCACAACCCTGTCATCAATAGCTCGTAGCTCTAACCACTGAGCCATCACTGCCGGTCACAAAAGATTCAAACGTAACAAGCATCTACCCAACCACATTGAGGCACCACCACCCCTGACCCCAGAGGAACTAGATGCCAAAGTGGTGTTCGTCTACGGCAACAGCTTTTCATGTCTGGCATGTCTGGAGCCTGCTGAAATACCATAGCATCTACATAGCAGCTCCATAGCAACCCCCAAATACAACGTAGCAACACCACAGCCACCATTTAACAGTATTCTCACCTCAACCTACCTGCAAAACACCTAATTGTGTAGTAGCACCCTAGCAACCACTAAACGCACTGTAGGAACAACCTAGGTAGTACCCTAGCAATCATCTGAAACACCATAGCAGTCACCTAGCACTACTGGAATGCCACATTGTTCTACTTAGTTTTGAGGTGTGGTTTGACAGGCTAGTCTTTCCTGTAGTGCCATCAGGTTTACAAGATATCGTAGCAACCACCTAGCAACTCCAAAGCAACCATAAAGAAAACAGCATGCAAACACCCTGCTATAAGCTGTAATCAAATGCACCTTAGCAATGGTCTTGCAACACCCGAGCAAATGCCCGGCAATGTCCTAGTAGCACCAAAGCAACCACCTTAAACACTATAGCAATCCCCTAACAACTGTATTGCTATACACTATAGCAGCCAACTGATATACGGTCACAACTGCATTGCAACACTCTCATAACCACCAAATACAACATAGTAACACCACTGGAACCACCTAGTTGTATCTTAGCCGCAACCTAGCAAACACCTAACCGCTGTCTAGCAGCACCCTGTCAACAGCCCAGTACAACCACCCAGCAGTGTCCTAGCCACAAAGTAGCCCAGCAATACCCTAGCAGCCAACCCTAGCAACCACTGAAGCAGTATCCTTGCCATAACCTGGCAGATACCCAACAACTGCTTAGCAGCACCCTTGCAACCACCAAATGCATTACAGTAACAGTCTAGTAATACCCTAGCAACCATCTAAAACACCATAGTAACAGTAAAAGTGACCATCTAACAGCCTTTTGTGGCTTAAAAGATTATTTACAAATACTTATTTGACCAATGATTACCAAGGCAACAAGTCAAATACTAATATCAAGGGGTTGGGGGTCTGACTGAACCTAGCTTTTAGTGGGGGCTTTTGGCTTAGGACAGTGGGGCTATTAATTTGCTCTAGTGGAAAGGGCCAGTTCCCGGCTCTTGCTAAACAGGTTCACAGAAACAACAACGGTGTCAGTTCACTTCAGCTCAGCTGGAGCCCCTGAGTGCTGACAGGGCTCTGTTCCAAACAGACTTCTGGCTAGAGCTTTTTGTACTTGCACGGAGTCCCCTGGGATCACTTCAGCATGTGGGAGGAGGTGGGAGTGAAGAGGGAGGAAACAATAGGCATTGATGGAAGGAGGGGGAAAAAGGGACATGTCTCCTGCTGGTCGCTTGTGCATGTTGCGCTATACCTGCTTTACACATAAGGAATGGAGAGCGCTCGCGTACGTGTGTGTGTGTGTGTGTGTGTGTGTGTGTGTGTGTGTGTGTGTGTGTGTGTGTGTGTGTGTGTGTGTGTGTGTGTGTGTGTGTGTGTGTGTGTGTGTGTGTGTTTATCGGGGAGGCGAATAGACACCCCTCTTCATACGCAGCGCAGTGGTATGTCCCACTCTTTCCAACAGGAGCTAGAAAGTTGCCGAGCGGCTGCGAGTGCCAATCAAAAACAGCACTGCGTGTCTGGGCTGGGCTCCAGTCTCTCTCTCTCTTGCTCGCGCGCTCTCTCACTCCCCCTCTCTCTTTTGCGTGCGCGCGCAGGCTCTTGCTCGCTAGCTGCCCGTCACCTGGCCTGACCCTGTCACCCAGATTAAAGCCGACTAGCTTGCGTGCATGTGTGCGTGCGCGCTCTCGCGCGCGTGACAGAGATGCGTTGCGCTTCTGGAGCTGGCTTATGTGGGCCAATAACATGCCGTGACAGCAACGAGCGCAAGAGGTCCCCGGCTGTCGGCAGCTCCGGATTGGACGAGCGGCTGCCTGGCCGCCACCATGCTGCATGTGCGCGAGTGTACGCCGCTGCTGTCGATTCTGCCTGCTGCTTCTGCTCCTGCTGCGCTCAGCACGGCTGAGCTCCGGAGGTTACCGCGCCGGAATTTGTAAACGTGCCAAAAAAAGACTTTTCCCAAGTGGCGGAGACTGACAGATGAGCGCGAAGGTAGTGTGTGCGCGAGCGAGAAAGTAAGTGGTTCAACAGTCCTGCTCTAGCACCGTCCCTGATGTGTGCTTTGCTGCATTGTTTCTAGTTTGGGTCTCGAATTCTCTCTCGCGCTCTCTCAGCCTTTCCCTCTCGCTCGTGTACTTTGTCCCTCGCTCTCTTTGGTTTATAAGCCGTTCCAGGCTTGCCCTGCCCCCTATCTGTGTGTGTGTCTCTCTCTCTCTCTCGCTCTCTCGCTCTCTCGCTCTCTCTCTCGCGCTCTCTCGCTCTCGCTCTCGCTCATGTCAAAGTAACCTAGCATGAAGTTAATCTGTGACCTGTTCAATGACCAGGGCAGTGTTGCCTCAAGACAGACGTCAGCTTCCATGCCCTCTGAAATGAAAACCACCGCCTCCCTCCCTCTCTGGACGTAGGGGACCAGCTGTTTATTGTACTTTGGGTCAGAAGGACAAGAACAATAATCGCTGTTATTTAAGGAATCAGAAGGCTCTTCAGGAACTTTTGGCTGGTGTTTGTGTTTGTCTCCCTAAGCTGCTCCCAGCCTGACCTGGCTGCCAACTGAAATTCAGGCCATAGGCCACTCCAGAGTTCCCTTACCAGTTAACCTTTTGCTTTATGAACTTTGCTTTTTAAAAACATGCCAGAAATCCAAAGCTGTTTATTGTAATAGTTCTCTTTCTTTTTAATCAGAAAGACGTTCTCCCCCTTGTGCTCGGTCCCTCTAACAGGAGATAAATATTCCAGCATGTCTTTGCAGGTAGTTTCAAGAAGGTGTGGCTGGATTAGGCAGATCCCATTAGCAATCTCCAAGCCGCCGGTAGGAGTACCTGCGCACCCCTTTTTGGGTTCCCTAAGAAACTGCATATAGTTCTTTTTCATGTGTGTGTATGTGTGTGTGTGTGTGTGTGTGTGTGTGTGTATATATATATATATATATATATATATATATATATATATATATATATATATATATATATATATATAATCACAAAGATCCTCGTTTTCTGAGGGGTCAGAGTTTGTCGTGCAGACAGAAACTCCCTTTCAGCCTGGAATGTGGATTTGCAGTGGAACCAAGTCAGAGAGCCCTGATCGCGAAGTCTTTCCAAAAGCCTTTTGGAGGCTGTTGGCTTGCGAGCCTGTCATTTCCTAACTCAAATATGTGCCTGGTGAATCAGCAGAAAAGCAAGAGACTCGAAGCCTCCTGCTGAACGCAGAGGGAAAAGAGTCTCGAAGCAGCTTTCCGAAAACTCCAAATCCTCTTTCGCACTTGCACAACTCCTACTATGACTTTTGTATTTGTTCCAGCTCCCTAAGGCTGCTTTTTTTTTAGATTCCGAGACTAGGTCTAGATCAAACTCAAACTCCTTATTAAACAGAATTCTCTCTCCAAGGACATTTTAGCCTCCCCGTCTGAACTGGATTGTGTTGGGTGTTGCAGCCTGTTGTGTGTGTGATTTTTCGTGCTAGAACACTGGGACTGTTTGTGTCATGCAAAAGGTGCTGCCAATGTAGTGACTCGTAAATTGTCTAGTGTGAAAAGGGCTTTAGCAACATCTGTGTGGAGGAACGCTGGCAAAAGCTGGGAGCGAGGAAGAGGCCAGTTGGAACATCTTGCCGTTCCAACACAAACACTGCCATTCCAGGTCCTGCACTTAACCAGGACTGCGACCAGAGATGCAGAATCAAGAATCTAAGCCTGTGTTTAGACTGCTGGAGGATATGTTTCTATTTGCTAGTTCTTTGGGGTTTAGGTCCTCTCTTGGCCAGTGATTGTTAGCTGAAAAGGCGGTTTTATAATTTGTGTGCTATGGTTAGTAAGGAACATTTTTAAAATGGCCAACTGTTCTGTACTCTTCCGTCCATTCAGACGTCCAGCGTTCCAGCCAGACTAATTTGGAATTGATAATGGTTGACTTGAATGTCCTATCCAGTAAACATTCAGAGTTTCCCAGACCCAGATTAAGGCTACGACTAAACTTAAAAACCGTGGTTTCCAAAGGTGATTCCCCAGTGAGACTGCAGATTTGATTGACGCTGCAAGACCAGACTTGATTAGTGTCCAGAAAACCGCCCTGTGGTGCTCAGACAGTGAGCAGTGCTTTTCATTTTTGCCCCATTGTATCATTTGGTATTGAGCATTGACACTTTGGGTTCCCATATTGTGGGACCCTAACATAACTCTCTGCAAAAACCCTGCAAAGGCCATTTCCAGATCCAGGTCAACGGTCATTAACACCTTAGACCCTCTCTGTAAGCTCACACTTCTTCACTTTCACAATTATATCACTGATGCCATAATTAGCTTCAGTTTTTATAGGTCCTAAAATAGAACCTCAGGGGACGCCACAAGATATGCTTACCCAAATGATCACCTAGTCATTTGCAATGGTTCCTGCATTGGGATTAATATCTGAATATTGAACCAAGGGTTCATAGGGTTAAGACGAGGGCGAGTGTGTGGAAATTGCACCTTTGTGGGACAAGAAGTTGGCCATGTTATTCCGATGTTAATATTTCGGAAACTTAAAATGTTGGAAAGTCACTTTGGCGTATGGGATCTATATACTTAGCCCAGTGCCATTTTGATGCGAGGAAGGATGGGGTCCCCTTTAAGTGGTCTTAGACACCTGTGTTTCTTACATGTTTGAGGAATGGGGCATCCATGGACATGAATGCCCAGTCAGTAGAAAATTTTGAGGCCTGAAGCCTTGCAGAGTGGTCATGTGTACAAGCTGTATTGAAATAAAAAACATTGGCCTTGTGAGGAGAGTTGACTTCCCTTTTGAGTCTTGGTTCCTCTCAAGGTTTCCCAAGGGGGTAAGTCCTTGCCAGTGTCGCCGTTGGCTTGTTCAAAGAAGCTTGGACCCGGATCTCTGTGAAGATGCTTTGTAACATTTGTCGTGAAAAGCACACTATGAACAAAATTGAATTGAATAAACCCTGGTATTGGTTATACAGAAGGTAGCTTGGAATTGGCAGAAGGAGTTTATATCATTGCTGAATCCGAATAAATTTTTGAAAGAAGCTCCAAAATTGAACACTAAGAATTCCCTCATGCTTGGTCTTTTTAGGGCAAATAAAAGGATGCTTGACCTCTCTTGATATGAAGTGAAAATGAGCATGTATTATTGCTAATGTCCTGGTTTATTAATGCAGTCTAAGTGGTCGTAGAGAGCTTGTCTACAAGATTGCCCACATATGGATGACGTGAGCCCCATCTCTGGTTTAGGCTTTCTGAGAATGGCACTCGAGCCGTCCGCTCCGAGCTCTTTTATTATTCCAGCTCTTCACTCACTTGGACGTTTTTCCTCTCTGTCTCAAGGCCCTCTTTAAATAGTTGCATTTTGTTATGATTTCACAATTTTTAGTGTCTCTCGCTTTCTTTCTCCTCCTATCCCGTTCTCCCACTCGTGCGTTCTCTCTCTCTGTCCACACTTGAGCTTTTGACATTCCTTGGCCCCATCTGGTGTCCGCATGGGTTGTTTGGCTTGGCTAAGGCAACCTTGTTCCCTTAGTTCTCTCTCTTTCGTGGAACAGCAAGAGGAGGGGCGCGACTCCCCCCTCCCCCTGTCCCTGCATGTGTGCCAGAAACCATGATAAAGAACCTGTGGCCATTACAGCTCGCTCACTCACTCTTGACACTTGCATGAGAAAAACATCCTCACCGCAAATCAACACGGACTCCAAAGTAGCACTAGATGTAGAACGCTGTTGGGTAAACATACAAGAGAGCATTCATTTTTAGTATCTCATTATGGCTGTGCCAGACTTCATTTCCCTTTGTTCCCCACTCTTTTAGCCTCTGGGAACCTTTCTCTTGCTTTCTGGTCGGAAGACAATGACCTCTGCTGGCCTAGTCTTTCCATTCAAGTCCCATTCAGACAACTTCCGGTCGCATAAGATGGATTCCAATATTGAGGGGTCCTTACAACACTCTCCACAAGTCCAGGTCGCAAATAATAAGACTATAAGTGTGTGGACATTCATTGTCTCTTGTTGTTGCCCACATTCATCCGATGTTAACATTTTGGAAAAGTCATATTCCCCATAGTCCCATATTGTGGGACCTGAACAGCTCTCTCCACAAAAACCAAGGGCATTGCCTGAGATCCAGGTCAAAGCTCATGAACCCCCTTAGACCCTGTACGTAAGCTCACATGTCTTTACTTTCACAGTTACATAACTGTGGACTACACATTACAAGAGCTGCCATTTTTGGCAGCCATAACAGATTTAAAATATCACTATTCACAGTACTGCTGTCAGTCAAAACACTTTACAGCATAGTAAATATATCAGTTGTTATATTTTATACATACAGAAACCTTTATAAATTTTATATAAAAGAGCTACTTTACAAGAGAATAAGACTTTCTATATATAATAACTTTTATGAATGTGACAATAAGAAAACAAACTACCACATTCACATTATGTCAAATAGTGAAATTGAGGTATAAGGGAAGATACAAGTGGCTCAGTGGTCTAATTCGCTAGCAGTACGGCTCGGGGGGTCGCAAGTTCAAATCCCCAGCCATGCTGTTGAGCCATCAGCAGCCGGAGTGCAAGAGAGCACAATTGGCCGTGCTCTCTCCGGGTGGGTAGATGGCGCGCTCTCCCCTTATTAACATTAGTTTTATAGGTCCTAAACTAGAACCTTGTGGCACTCCACAAGATATGCTTACCCCAATGATCAAATGGTTTACTGTTGTAGTTTGTGCATCTGTGCATTTGTTAACTAAAGGAGTTAAGGCTGTGTGAAACGTTGTGTGTGTGGAAATTACTTCTTTGTGGGACCAGAAGTTGCCCACATTCTTCCAATGTTCCTAAAGTTTCTGGAACCAGAACGTTGGAATGTCACCAGCAATTTAGCATATGGTATTTAGAGCCCCATGCCATTCTGATGCTCTCTTGAGGAAACGTGCCCTTACTGTGATCTTGCGCGCCGGTGCTTCCTACATGTTTGAGGAATGGGGCACTCTTGGATGCTTGCTGGTCCACTCAGGTACCCAAAACCACAAGTAGAAACCGTTTGTCAAGCCAAAAGACTTGCGGAGTGATCAGGGGTACAAGCCCAGACGAGGTGTGTAGGTACAGGTTCACTGTTTCATTTTGGTTCATGAACTTAATGTCTGTATCAGGAATGTTCCGACTCTGTCATTCATGCTCGTTGATTCAGCATCATTCACATTTTGCTTGTCTGCTGAGGTTTTCAAGCCTGCCTAGCCGATTTCCAGAGGGGGATTTGGGTTTCCTTTAGGCTGCAACTCTGACTCCTAAAAGCCAAGTCACTCACAGGCCTGAAGCTGCCATTCAGGAATTGCCTCTGTTGCCATGGGATAATGATGAGGAATCTAAGCCACCAAAACGATGGTGGTTCTGATCCGAGCCTTGAATGCTGTAGATCTGTAGTATTGCAAGTGCCCTCAGTCTGGCCATGATGACCAACTGATGCTTCCTACTGAATGCGAAACTGAGAGTGACCTTAAGAACATGGTGTGGTGTTCCTAAATAGGAAATTAGTGCAGTAAGGAGTTGGTCCTCTTGCACGTTTGCAAGGTTGGCACATTCTGCCTTGAGCATAAGCTCGTCTGAGGTGCGTGAGTTGCCAGAAACTGAGCTTGAAGGCACTTAACCTTCAGGGTGAGCTTGATCGTTACGGCTTGTTGCAAAATGTTCAATTCCGAGCTGCATTTACAGACGTATCGGGTATCTCTAGTCGTAAACCATGATTTTTAAAAAAGTAAAGTAACCCCATTAAAACCTAACTCTCTCTCTATGGAAAACCACACCCAGACACAGTTTGTCCAAGGTTTGTCCTTCCCCCAGATTCTCCTTCAGGTGTCTTGGTTCCCATCCTCTTATTGCCAAGATGTGCACTTAGCCATTGCCCTTCTGCAGCGGTTTGTCCGCTCCAGGAAGGGAGTGGTTGTGTTAAAGGCTGGGCTGCGTCACAGCATCAGCCGTGTTGTTTTTGTTTTTCCACATGGGGTCATCCGAGCGCGTGTAGCTTTAGCCCAGTCACTGGGCCGCCTAGCGCCTCATGTTCCTCTGATCTGCCCCAAGCCCCTCTGTGTAAAGCCTTTGCTTTCTTGGCCTCTTTGAACTGAGCATCGTCAACAATGAGCCCATTGTGAATTGGGGAGCCTCCGTGAAGTCTGTCCTTCCAGACAACCCTTTCCATGTGAACATCATCAAAGCACCTCATAGTGCTAATCTCATCTTTGTAGAGTGCACCAACTGGCCATCCCTTAGCACTCACTTTCGTCCTGTCTTTTTATGTCCCTCTCCACGTCTGTGTCTTTCTCGCTCCTTTTCTGTCCGACAGACCAGAGTAACCTCAGGGCGCTCGTTGCTTCTCCATACTTATTGCATCCGAACGAGCCTGCCGTATGTGTACGTGATCTGTGCTGGTCATTCCCTTGAAATGGCCTTTGCTGGTGCCATCCATTTTTATTTGCTCAGATCTGACCTTTTTCCACACGCGTTTTCTGGGTAAAGCCCATTGGTCCTCCCACTTGAGTCCTGCAGGGCGCTAAGGGGCGATAAGGCCGGAGATGCACCGGCACGCTTTTCTCCACAACCAGATTAAGTCGAATACTGGATCGTTTCCATTCCACTTGCTTTGAAGCGTAAAACCAAGGCTGATCTAGGTCAGCGAAAGTTGCCTCTCGGTTTTTGTCCTTTTTTTTCAGCAAGGAGATTCTTGTCTTGGGTTTTCTGCTTGTGTCAAAGCACATTCTTTCAAAAGAGGGGAAAATTGCTCGCTCTAGCGTTTATGTTGCCTTAAAAGGGAAGTGGGTTTGGATGGATTTAAGCCTAGGGAGAGAAAGAAAGGGAGGTCACCATATATAACCTTGTCCATACTTGATCCATTTTTTTGGCAGGATTTATCCAGTGTCTGGCTCTGTAGATGCAGGCCTTTAGTGTTGATATGCGACTTGTTTTGGACTTCACTTGGTAATGATAACGGTTGATTTTTGGGTATGTGGATATGACCACAGATTCGAACAAACAGGGTCTTCTGGAGATCTTCTGAAGGTCTTCTGGCCCACTTGGAACACCATGACATTAGTCTCATTGAGATCTTAATGTTAATCTTATCTTCTTCTGCTTCGTCCTAGAATGACATTCATACAGTTGTCTCAGTGTATGTAAATAAACAGAGCTTTTCAATGACGCTTGCATGTCCTTACATCGCTGAAGCATAGTTGTGTGTTCTTGGGTAATAGTACTAAGGGTAAGGAGTCTATACACCGCCTTTAGGTCCGATTAACCTAGTTGAGTCTGTAACTGTATACATGAGTCACTCAGTGTGAAGGAATTCAGCTTGTTTGTATCGAGTGTATGTGTGTGAATCAGTTCCCCTGAATGCAGCTTTTGACACACTGTAAAAGCAGAACCGCCGTCTAATCGCACTCCCATTTGGTGTTTTCTGTTTTTAAAGCAGATAACCCGACCCTCACAAGAAGAAAAGTCAGACGACAAAAACGAGGAGGACAAGTCGGAGAAATCAGAGAAGAAAGAGGACGACGAGAAGAAGGAAGAGGAGGAGAAAGATGAAAAAGAGGACTCAAAGTGAGTGATTGATTATATGGGACCTTGGCCTTCTTTTTTTTTTTTCCCTCCCAATTAGGTACTGCCGGTTATCTCACCCATTCGTAGCGCACCGCAGGTGGGTGGCTGACCCACTCAGAGGAAAGCTCATCGCCGCCACAACTGCTTACCAGCGATGTGCCGGCAAACATCGCTTTAAAAACAATAAGGGGAGAGAGCGCGGCCAATTGTGCTCTCTTGCACTCCGGCTGCTGATGGCTAAGCAACATGGCTGGGGGTTTGAACTTGCGACCCCCCGAGCTGCACTGCTAGCGTATTAGACCAGAATTGAGACACTTGTATCTTCCCTTATACCTCAATTTTGGGCATTTTTCACTTTTTGACATAATGTGAATGTGGTAGTTTTTATATTGTCCCAATTATAAAAGGTTAAGTTATTATATATAGAAATTTGTATTCTCTTGTAAAGTAGCTCCTTTTTATATAAAATTGAAAAAGGCTTTTGTATGTATAAAATATAACAATTGATGATATATTTACTCTGTGTGGTCTGATTGACAGCAGTACTGTGAATAGTGATATTTTAACTCTGTTATGGCTGCCAAAATGTAATGTGTAGTCCCTGTCCATATCAGTCTACATCAGTCTACAGTCTTGCTTCCGAACTTTCCATAGCATCATGAGGCAGCACTTTAAACAGCCTTAAAAAAGGATAAAGCCTTGCAGCATCTTTCCTCACACCAATCACATTCCATCACTAAAAATGAACGTTAAGAGCCTCTAAGCGATATATTAATTTATACATACATCAAAGTTAATAAACCCAAAGCCTGATTGTGGTATTCAGTTTCTAATAACAGTAGGCTAAAGGAAAGCTACAGTAATGTGGCCTAGCCCTAGCGCGGGGGTGGACAACGGGAGCCCGAGTTCAGCACGGTTTGCTGATTTTCCTGCTCTAACAGACCTACTGAACCTGTCCGTTAACAGGTGAGTTGTATCAGGTGTGCTTGAGCAGAAAAAGCAAAAATACTTTGCAGTAATCTGGCCCTTCAGGACCAGAGGAGCTCACCCCTGCCCCAGAGGCTGGCTTCATGTGGTAAGGTTTAGCTGGTTAGTCATAGGAAGTAAATAAGTGATTTATTGATTTGTAAGCAAGAGAGATATTAGCTTACTGGTCTCTGAAAAGAAACCTGCTTCTCTGTTAGTACTAGTATTCCCATATTAATAACGTTAATGTGTAGTGCTAATGAAACTGCTCCTTAGTGCTTTCCATAATCACGCTGCACGCTTCCCAGTCTAATTATAAAATGTTAACGTCTGGAACTAGTGGATCAAACCCTTAGGAACAGCACTGGCATGTCTGATGTAGAGATACCATTTGTTCACGGACCCTTGAACCAGTCAGACATTGGCTTTCAGAAGTAGGGCTGCCCTTCATCAGTAAAACAGGCAGACAAATCTGTTGTCATATACAAAACCAAACTTGTGGACCGGACCTACTGCTTAATTCCATCAACTGGTTGTGAGTTCACATTTATATTTTCCTGGTATCAGTTCCATCAGTACTTGGGATTCCACATAGCTTATGATCTAGGCTTTAAATATAGATTTTTAGGCCAAATAGGCTTTGGGCGTCATTCTCTAACTCTGCGATACACTCTGATAAATCCTAAACAAAGACTTTCTGTCTTCATTAAATAGGGAGAGAGAAAAAGAATCCTTACTTTGTACTGCTGTTCATATTGCTGCAGATCTATGCTGCTGAAACCCAAATCAAGCCAAGCGTAGTTACGTCGAGGCTCTGTGCGAGTGTTCATTGTGCTGTGTGCTTTGTTCAGGGATATTGGCAAAGACAAAGAGAAGTGCGAGGGGGAGGACGAGGAGGGCAAGGAGCAGAGCACGCCACGGGGCCGCAAGACCGCCAACAGCCAGGGCCGCCGCAAAGGCCGCATCACAACCCGCTCCATGGCCAACGAGGCAGCTGCTGTGGCTGCAGAGGAGCCGCCACCACCCCCTCCTGAACCAGGTAACACACACACACACACACACACACACACACACACACTGACGTCTCCGTTCTGGGAAAGATGTTTTAATATTATAGAACCGCCACATAATGTACATTTGCACACACAGCTTGTCTTGTACCTATATGGGAATATAAAGCCCCCAAGCATTGAGCTGTGGAGCAGAGGAACTGCGTCCTCTGCAATGATGGATGGTGCTCCATCCAGTACCTTTGAGAAGGGTTTGGGACGAGGTGGGGTGGTGATCATCCAACATCCTGACCTCACAATAACCCTTGTTGCTGAATACAATCAAATCCTCACAGCAGAATCGTCTACTCCCTGTCTGACAGTTTTGCCTGAGCCTGTCCCTCCTCCCAAACCTGAGCCAATGCAGAAGCCTGCACGAGAGCTGGCGAAACTTGCTCCTGTGACCCCCATGGATGCCCAAGCACGAGGTGCGTTCACCTACACATGCACACACAAAAACGGGCTCCTCAGACACTTTACACCAGGTTTCAGGGCTCAGGTTTATGTAGTTGGTTGATTGACGTTTCGGGTGTGTGTTAACATCAGCAGTAAAGTTGGATTGCTGGATTTTTGGATTGCTGGACTGCTGAATTATGCAGTGGTGTACAAGCGGAACGGTACTCTCCTTACAGCGGAGTTAAACCAGGGTGTTTGGACGGACGGGCTGTTGAACTTTGGGGCGCAAAAGCACAGGAACAGACAAAACAAACGCGAACCTGCTTCGAGCCGCGGCGCTGCGCACTGACCCACTTCTGAGCTGAGATTTTACAGCCAAGGAAACGAAAGACGGAGCTGTTTACATAGGACTTTTTTCCTTTCCACTTCATTCTGCTCTTTGAGGAACATGTCTGTTAGATCCATCAGGACTGCTGGCTTCAGCTCGAGTCCTCTGACATTTGAGTTTTTTTTCTCCGTCCTTCCTCCTTTCTTTCGGCCCCTCCCTCCTTCCCTTTTTCTCCTGCTCAAAACAAGCCTCAGCTCTTGTATCTCATCCTCACTGTTTCATGCTTTCGTCCGTCTGTCCTCCTCCTCCACTTTCTCTTAGTCTGTCAAAAGCCAACCCTGCTTGGAGTTTGTACGTTGCCGTGGTGACCGGGAGCATGTCTCAGGTGGAGGCAGTTGTCATGGGGATGGTAATGGGAAGCAGGTAAACTCGCTGACTCCATCTCTCTCTCTCTCTCTCTCGGAATCCAAGGCACTCTGTAATCTTGTTTATGTCCGTGTCCAGTGTTTGTGTCCGCTCCCTCTGACTGGAACGTTGCTTTTATTTTCATTAGCTGCAGCTATTTTGAACTATGTTGGTCAGGGCTCTCATAGTTCTGGATTGCAAAGGCCACTCCATCTCATCCCAAAGGAATTAGATGGAGGTCTGTCACTCCACAGGCTGCAGTTCCACTGCTCCATGGCCTCATACTGAGAGCTTTCTGCCTCTTTAGCTGATGCTTGGTGTTGGGCCAGAGCTTGATGGTGACCTTGGTCATGTGCCGCAGTTCCAGAGTGTCCTGTCCTTTCTGCAGTGCTATTCTATGGATTAAACAAGGTGTGTCTGTGTGTGTGTGTGTGTGTGTGTGTGTGTGTCAACAATGGGTGCACCTTAAAATAGCTGAAAACCAGGTATCTGGATACTGTGTATGTAGTCGTTACAGCTAGATGGCTGAATTTGCTTTCACGTCAACCTTAGCTCAGTTACGCAAGCTTGAACTGCATTCAATCTGTTCCAACACGGTGACCATTTGACATGTAATTAAGTATAATTTGAAGTGAATTATGAGGCCTAAATTTAGATGTTTTTCAGAGAATTCCAAAGGTGAATGACTTGTTTTTTTTACCAATGTAAAGGTTGTCCAGCTTTGCAGCAGTAGCTACCAAAGAACACAAGCAGGGATGTGGAAAAAACAAGGCCCCTGTAAAAACCCTGTTGTCTTTTTTTTTTTTTTTTTAAACATATTTAAACATTATTTAAAGAAATGTCTTAAACATAGAAATGCAGTTTTATTATGAGGGAGAGGTTAGCACACCCCCACATTTAGTACTACTAATCTTAATACCTAAGATTAGAGTCAGCTGCAGGTGTTTAGGGGGGGTTCTGGAGGAGCCGGTCTTTATTTCAACCTCAGACATTTAGTCCGGTTTGCTCTCGATTGTTGAAGATCTAAAGAGCTCTCTGAGGCCTTCGGTCTGGGAAGGGTTTTAAAAAGATCTCGGAACAATTAGAAATTAGCCGTTCCACTGTCCACAGAATACACCCATCCCCAAAGTATATACGGCCTGGGCCGAGCCGTCAGAGGTGCCATGTGATGCCGTTTACTGCAAGTATAAGTGAGCGAGCACGCCAGTCAGTTGTAGCAGCATGCCAAACAAACGTTATGAGCCAAGGTAGATGGGAGCATCTCAGAAATCGCTAATTTCGTGGAATGTTCTAGAGCCACCATAGTGAAGGTGCACAGAGAATGGCCTCCCAAAGGCGTAACAGTGGTGCCCCGCAGGCCATTGATGCCAGAGCGGACGGCAACTTCGGTGAGTGGTACAGGGTAATCGACACTGGGCCACTGTGGCCAGTCAACCTCTATAATGAACACCTTCCAACACTTAATACCGTCCATGCCACGACGTCTCACTGGTGCCATCCAAGCCAAGGGTGGGTATTCTCATTATAAGGTAGGTGGTCATAATATTCTGATATGACTGTGTAATTTACACCCAGCATGGCCAGGTCAGGCCGTCGTAGCAAGTTCAGCCCAAGAGCAGACCACAAGGTGTGTAAAGTCTCCAATGATCCTAAGATGTCCCCACGAGATCTACAGGTAGCTCTTGCCACAGTTGATGTCTCAAAGTACAACGTCTACCATCGAGACTTTGCCCTGGAGTTTGCCAGAGAGCACCTAGACAAAGACCAGAACTTCTGGAGCAGTGTTTTTCTTTTTGTACTTTGTCCAGGTTTTCTTCGGGTGTCCTAGTTTTTTCACATGACTGTATATGGTCAGAGCATGGAAAGGCCAGTTTGGGCCAAGTTGTGGGCTGCTTTATTTATTTATTTTTGGTGGAACTCATGTGCCCTTTCATAATCCAGGGAGGTTTTGTTTCCTCTCCTGCCTCCCTGTCCTCTACTCACCTCACCACAGTAACCCCCCCATGCTGTAATCAGGCTAGCCTTTAACTCCATTAAACCTCAACTTGTGTGTGTGTGTGTGTGCGTGTGAGGGAGGGAGAGAGCGATGGATTTGTGTCATGCCCACTCTGTGTGAGGGGATGTGGGCTGATGCCATCTGCTTGTCTCACCCACTTGGGCACGTGCCAGCCCTTGGATTTCAGCTCTAGTCATGTTTGCGTGTTACTTTATAAGAGGTCCAGAGGTCACTAGAGGAGAGAAAGAAGTATGTGAATATTTCTGTGAACGTGTGTGTGTGTGTGTGTGTGTGTGTGTGTGTGTTTGTTAGTGTGTGTACACAGCAACTTTATTTATGTGTATATGTAGGTCTGCAGCATTTTGGGTGGCGGGCTTAGAAAGGTCTCTATGGAAACGATGGTTTTAAAGGGCCGATATCATGGAAACATGAGCGTACAGTACTGTGCAGAAGTTTAAGGGACCCAAACACATTATTTAAAGCATGTCTCCTTAAGCAATAAGAGAATTTATGTGGTAGAAACTCCAGATCTCATCAGAACAGATGCAGGTAAACATAAATCCACTAAAAACGAGCAAGAATTTCTCATTCTGAAGAAAGTAGGTAAGAACTTGTGAGCTAGTCTGAAGAACAGAGCTTGGTTCCTCCAGGTTTCTCCTGGATGCCCCATCAGCAAGCACAGTGTGGATGTATTTAACTCCATCAGCAGCAGCAGCTCACCTGATTTACCATCATTAAGCCCTGATTTACCACCAAACCAGGTGTTTGAGGAGAACTATAAATAATACTAGACTCCATGAGGAGAACTTTGGAGATGTTCTAATGAACACAGTG